>NW_015151174.1:360060-406517 GCF_000732505.1 Cyprinodon variegatus
GATACTGCGCAGAACCCTCAAACTCCCAGGCCTCTGGTAGAGGACCCGAGCTTGAGGATGACACATACCACCCCACGAGGGGTGAGAAAACAGAGTTTTTTTTTTTTTATATATATATATAAAGCCTGTCACTTCAGGTGGCCTCCATTAAAATGGATACAGTAGATAACCCGAGCTTGGGATATACAAAAACGTAATGAATTTGAATGCATTTAAATTGCCTGTTCCTTTATAGGACGTGTGTGACATGTATCTGTTATAATCAGCTTGTCAGTAAAGAGAAATAACCATACAAAAGTCTGATTGCTACATCTCTATTGGCTGAATATACTGTTAAAAGTTTGGGGCGATACAAAATAATTCTGATATCTACACCGTTAGCAACAATTACTAATAGCAACAAGCATCCTTTTCAGGAATATGACTCACCCGTAAAGCAAGATTTATTATGTACGGCTATTTTCAGCATGATTTGCATGCATACCCTTAGACAGAGCTTACATTTATTTAATGACAAAGAAAAGGAGAACCCTCTGCTTTCCTGCCCCGCTATGTCAAGATTCTGTAGTCGAAGGGCCCTTATTTTGGCTCCTTCCCACATTCTTTACACACATAGAGATAGAGAGAGGAAACGCGTGATTAGGTTACCATCAACTATTTTACAGATTCTCCAAGCTTCAGTGACATTTGGAGGATTGCCACAACTATAATAATTTAGACTTCAATTCTAAAGCTATTAGTCTGTGGAGAAAAAATGGCTTCATAAAGGACTGGACAAAAGTGACTAAAATGAACCAAATCCACCATTTATAAAACTGGAACAATATAAATATTAGATTCTCTCAAAGCGTCTGCAACAAACTCAAATGAAACAAAACAACTCCAGCCTTCATCTGCTGAATTATGTTTGGAGACCTCCAGGAGGAGTGAAGCTTGTGACAATTAATTCTTATCTCAAGTAAATTACTGAGCCACTTTTACACCTTTAGCAGCACTCAGTGCAGTTCATAATTACAGTGGATGTAACCCATCTGTCACAGCATACTGCAGATTCACAATACTCTGTCACTTGCCATTTAATTTGTCATGAGTCAAAAAGATAATATTATGCACTAGGGAATGTTGGTTAGCATCTCTGCTATGATATGATTAAAGTTTAAGGTTCTATCGCGGTGTGTGCAGAGACCAGATGGCATATAAATCATTATTTACTTTGTTGTTTATAGCAAAATATGTTCCAGTGCTTCTATATTATTTTTGCTAAATGCTTACAGAGACCATTTGGTTTCAGCTAAGTTTTTTTTTCTAAGAGTGTAAAAATCATTTAGCAGCTTAAATCAAAATGGTTGAGTGAGATGACGTTGTGTGAGGAGCCCAAATCAACGAGAGCCTGTCATCTATTTAAAGGACACACACCTGAAGTTACCCCTGAAGAGATGCAGATTTTTGTTTGTTTTAACTAGAGCATGGCAGGGATATACGGAGAAAAAATAAAGGATATTAAAATTTTACCAATATAAATGTTTGTGTTTCTTTTCACACTTTATCTTGTAAAATAATTATTCAAATTCAATGTCCCCCTTAGAACCCTTTTATTAATTTCAAGGATATTCTTAAATAACAAAAAAATACTTTTTTCAGACAAAGTCTTAGATAAGCAGAGAGAAATTGGCTGGGGACCAAAGTCACCTCATTTTGTATTTTCTTTTTATTAATCAGTGTTTACAGGTGACCACTGTTTAGACAGTCAAAAAAAATCTTTTTTTTTCAATCCGTGACCAGGTTTTTTCAATCAACCTGACCAGGTGGTAAAGACAACAATGGTAAAAGAGCTTTTTTTTTTTTTTTTTAAATTGGAAACTTTGCTTTCTACCATATTTTCGGGATATTAGTTAATTTATGTTACGAGTGAGAAAAGCTTGCAGCAGATAATAGGAATGGTTCTTTTAAGCTTTTAACCCCTCATGTATCTAAAAAAATATGCCGGTGAAGATTCCTAGTCATCCAGGTCATAGTCATTCCAAAAAAGTAAAAAAAAAACAATCCACTGGACTTTGTTTCTAAGTTTGAAGACGTTTCGCTTCCCATCCAGGAAGCATTTTCAATTCAAAATGTCAGAAATGGCATTGAGGTCCAAGCTTTATAGAGTAGCCCTGTCAGGTTTGTGTCTGTGTTTGTTATGTTTTTCTTTTGAGTATCCAGTTTTGCTTTGCACCTTGTTTTCTAGTTTTAGTGGGTTAATTCTTAGTTTATTGAGTTCTTTGATTCTTTTCTCAGTTACTGTCTCAGTCTTGGTTCTTATATATTTTCTTTTTAGTGTTCAGTCTTGCTTTATTCCTCGTTTTTTTTAGTGTTAGAGGTTTTATTTTTATTTTTGCTGTGTTCTTTGTTAATTCCAGTTTCTGTCCTTGTCTGGGTTTTGTTTTGTGTTCTTTTGAGTGTTTAGTTTTCTTTTCTCCATGTTTTTATAGTTCTAGTAATTTAATTATTATTTTGATGTTATTTCCAGTCTTCCAGGTTTCTGTGTGTTGCTCTCTGCTGCCCTCTTATGTTCTCCTTCTTCCCTAGATCTTTCCTTCTCTTGTTCTGTGCACACCTGCTCCCAGTTTCCTCATTAGCCCTCTCTTTGTCTCAGTCTCCTTTAAAAACCCTCTCTCTTCAGTTCCTCTTTGCTGGGTCCTCGTCATAAACCGGCTAACCTCATCAGTCTTCCTCCTATTCGTCTCTCTGAGCCCTCCTCCTGATTACAGTTCTTCCCCTGATGACTCTTAGGTTTTGGTAAAGTTTTGACTTGTGTTTTCTTTTTTAAGATCTTAGAATTTTTTGGACTTCTGGTTTCTCATTTGTTTTTTGGGTTCCTGTTGCCTGTGGTTTTGGACTTTGTTTTTTTTCAGTTCCCTTCATTAAATCAACATGAATTCGACTCTGCCTGCCTGCCTCTGCTTTTGGGTCAACTACCATAACCAAATCCTGACAAGCCCAAAACAAAGATTTGGCTTAGAAAACATGCAAAGACTTGTTTTGGTTTATTCTATGAAGCTTGGACCTCAAGGCTATTTCTGACATTTTGAATAAAAAAAAAGGTTTATGGATGGGAAGCGAAACATCTTCAAACTTGGAAACAAAGTCCAGTGGATTGTTTTTTTTAAACTTTTTTGGATGGATCTACAAACTGCTGCTATACAGGAAATTATAATCAGCTATAAATGTCTCTGCAGTTAGAAACTTGATAAACAGCGGATATTAAAAAAATCATCCTCAAACCTCTGCCCAATGCAGCTTTACTCATTTCAAAAAGTTTCTGGTTAGCGGACTGAAAGAAAGAGGGATGGATGTGCTATTTAAAGATTCTGCATCTATGTTTCTATAAGCATTCGCACAAGCAAGCTTCCACATAGGAAGGACGAGTTAGCAGTTTTACCATGGGGTGCTACATCACCATCTAGAGTAGCATGTAGCCCAATGACTTGTCTGATTAGCAGGTTGAAACATCACATTTAGAAAATCCCCTCTTAATTGACACAGCATACTTAAAATACCTGCCATGGTGTCAGTTCAGGTGACACATCAACTAAATCCTTCTGAAACCAGCTCTAATTAAATATAATGATAACTCTGAGAGGAAAGTGTGTCTGAGATTTGCAAGAAGAGGGCAGAAAAAGTATGGATCCTCTGAGGTGCGGCAATTTCTCTCTTTCAATCTTTTTGTTAAAAACTGGTCTTAACTAGAGGATGAAGAACAATCCAATTCTCTTTTACTGCAGTTGGAAGGTGTCTTAAAATAGATAAAATAAAATACAGAGATATTATCCAGAACATTGATCTGGTCAATGCCAAATTTATTACATGTAATTATTATGGGAAATAAGTTATGGATGCATAAAATTAATCTCAAGCAACATCAGTCTTAGTTAAGCTTAATTCTAATGTATTACTATACTGGGAGCCAGATGCCTGGTGATGCAGAAACCTGAAGCCGGTCTCACACATCAGAGTTACAGACCAGTCCATCAAGACAATTTCAGGACGACACTTTTCCTGCTGCTGTCAACTCGGAGAAGCATGAACCTGTAGACCGAACCAAATGTTTTCCTCATTGCAGCGAAGCCAGATTAAAGAATGCATCTTTTTATGAGCGGTTATGTATGAGCGAAGGTATCACACCGAGCAGCCGGAAGTGAGAGAAACCTCCCTCATAAGTCAAGCATGCCTGCCACACTCTACATTCAAGAAAAGGTCTTACTGTCTATCAAATTTGCTGCATATGAAATGAGGCCAGTCTTTAAATGAGGTAAAATGGGAAAAACATGAAATTTTCTTAATGTAGATATCAGAAAACAAGAAAACATAGATGAGCAGCTACTCCCCTAACCTTCACCATATTTACAGTCAGGACAAAAGTAAAAAAGAAAAACAAAACAAAAAACTGAAACTTCAGCAAACAAGCCTAGAGAAGGACTAAAGTTTATTATTGCTAGCCTACAGGAGGAGAAAAAAGGTAAAAGCTGTCTTTGTGAAATGAATAGTTTAATAATAGATGAAGTTATGATAAACATTCTGATAAATCCTTACCAAGATCTACCAGTTATAGTGAAGGGGAATATGTATAAACGTCTGCATATACGGTATGAGTGCATAGTGTACATAAAATAAACACATTATTAGCATTTTCACATTAGATATCTTGTTTCTAATGCTATTTTACAATCTATGACTTGTTTTGAATAATACATGATTATTAATGCAGTAACAATATTTGTATTTCCCTTCTTACCTTTTCCTGTTTCTAGGGGACTACCAAGTGCGTGGCAAAGAGAGAGAATCAGCAGGTGTGGGCCTCATGCAATACTATATCATCTATGCCATCCTTCTGTTTATGTATAACAAATAGATAAGTACCAACAGCCTTTCCATGCAACCCTAGTGCCTATAAAAGCTGTTAACAAACAATGAATCAACTTTGAAGAAAACACAATAACAGATTTCAAATATATATATAACACCATCTAAAATAAATCTGAAGAGTACATAATGACCCAAAATAAATCAGTCCAAACCAAGGGTCTAAAGTGGCCCATAGAGCAATGTGTAGTATTTAAAGATTGATCAATATTGTTGGACTGCTTAAAATTAATCAAGACTTTTCTAAAGAAACATGTTTATTGATGAGTTTATTTAAAGATTAAATTGTTAATGCTTGCCCCATCCTTTATTTAGTGTTGTAAAAGTACTTCTATTAGATTCCATCGACCAGTGAAGCTAAAAAAAAGTATATTATCTAAGGAATATTACAAAAAAAAAGAAAACATGTTTTCATGACTAGATGTGTGGTTAAAAAATAGTCTATTAAAAACCCTCCTATGGTGTTGGTGCTATTTCTGTCCCCAGGTAATGTCTTTTGTGAATTACTCAGAAAACCAGCTTCCATTAAAACTGGACCAGGAGGAATCAACATGTACAATGTGACTTACTATGTTTTAAAGAATAAACTGAATTTGAAGTTAGCATGGTGATTAGTTTTTCTAGGCTTGACCCTTTTGGCTAAAACACTTCTGGCAAAGTTAAAAGTTTCATTATTGCAGCCTTCTTCCTGTCCTCACTGTGTAATTTGTCAAACATTACTGCTTCGGTCCACTCCGCGAAAAATTACTGGCCCCGAGTTTCAAAATACAAATGTCAGAGGAAATAAAATATGCAGCTGGTGAGAAAGAAAAGACGACTTTACTTTGACTTTACTTGAATCTATAACACATATTGACACAAATTTAGTGACATTACATTTAACGTTTGTATATTTTATTATTGTGAAAGAGCGAGACAAAGAAGTGCAACATTAAAGTAAAATATGATCTTTGACAAAAATCTAAAAAGTGTGGCCTGTAGATGCAGTCAAAACCCCTGAGTCAATAATTTTTGGAACCAACTTGTGCAATAACTAATGTGCAATCAGTTTAATTCCCTGTGCAATAACTGTATATATAAATACCTATTTATATAAACATTTATATAAATATCTATTTTATACCTTGTGCAATAACCTGTTCTTTTGACTATTGAGCCAATGAATTTCTCCACTGTGAGATCAACAAAGTCTATCTTATCTTATATATCCTGTCAAAAACAAGCCAATCTGAGGGTCTTTGGGGAATTTCTCCAGGAGTTCGCTCTGAATGTTTTCATCATCTGGAAGACGAGCATCTATAAAGATTCCCATCCAGATTTAAATCTAGACTTTGACTCAACCATTTTAAAACATAAATGTCATTTGATCTAACCTATTCCCTTATAATTCTAGCTTGTGATGCATGTTTGTACATCCCAGTTTTATGAGTTTATAGCCTGCACAAGGATTTCTTTTGAAACTATGCTTTATGCTCTATGCAACTTTCCATCTACTCTGAGCAGCTCTAAAAACAGATTCATGCTTTCAGCAGCACCTTGTTTTCCAATAAGGTTTTGTGCCACGCAGGGCATTTTGCTTCTTTTTAAAAACCTTTTTTTAAACGTCTGATCTGATCAAAGCACAGTCTTCCACATTTTTGATACTCCACCACAAATCATTGATAACCTGACATTGGTCCTCTAGCCCCACTGCCCTGTTCATGCTAGCACATTAAAATTATTACATTGCCTCCTCAGCAAACCACCATGCGCTGCAGAAGCTTGTTACAAACCTATCCATGTAGGGCATGTGTGTGAAGCGGGCAAATGCCTTCAGATAGGATGATGGGCCCTCAGGATCAGAGATGTGAGACCTCTGCTCTACATGACTTATAGCAGATGCCAGATGTCTGTAGTGTTTTCTTTCATTTCTATTATTATCCGTGGTGTATTATCATCTTATTCTATTACATAAAAAAATCCAAATGTTTTTATGAATTTTCTTTTAGTATAATGTAGAAAAAAAATAAAAATACATTTTTTTTTCTTGTAACTAGCAGCAGTGGAAATATTCTGCCAGTGGCTTGGGATAGCAATAAAACCTTCTCATGATACACTAGATATCCTGTATCTAAATATATATCAAGTTGAAATCAATTTAAAATATGATCTTTCACTGCTGGACATTCAAGGAAAATGCCTACGCGAATGTGCTTATTTGTGCGTTTCTGGGAAGAACAAGCCTTTAGCACCCCAAACTTTACAAACCTATATGAGCCTCAGATACCCCCTGAGAGAAGGTAACAGAAAGTGAACCAGAGGTCGAGTTTTTCCTGCCAAGCATACATACATTTATAATTATGTGCTATAACTATATGGCAACATTAAACACTGACAGGTGATGCAAATGCAACCTATCTTCCAACTGTTAAGCCATGTTCTTCTTGGAAACCTTGCATGCTTCCCTTGATGTGGATCTTACACTGAAACATATCACCTACCACAGCCGGAAAGGCTGGCAATAACTGTATTTATAGATACAAATTCCACAACTATACACACGCTTGTTTCAGTTTGTTTGCATGGATAAAAAATCATTAAACAAATACCCAAAGGTAATAACACCAGAGAAAAACAACATAATTACAATGATCATTTTCTAATAATTAGAGATTTTTTGTAAAATCAGCTTTCCTTCAGAGGTGTGTGTGTGTGTGTGTTCCTGTGTGAAAGAGGAAAAAAATGAGAGGAGTCAGCATGGTAATGTATAATTACGTCTTAGCATGCTCCCTCCTGCACCAGAGATGCCATAACTTACACTTTCCAGTTCCGAGGAAGGACAACTAACACATATTGCACAAGTCTCAATATTTATGATGCTCTGAGCTCTGAAATATCTTACGGGGGTGTTCCAGAGTGTTCCTGTATGAATGCAGATAACAACAAGAGCTAGATTTCTTACAAGCTCTCTGCAGTATTACCCCTGAGTCTACTGATAACATCATCCATCTAAGCTGGGAGGCAGTGGGAGGATGGGAAGGTGGGGTAGTTGTGGTAAATACTCATAAGTGTATTTTTTTTTTATCAGTGTTTTCCAAAAATAATCTGAAATAAGAGTCACATCTCCAGGGTGCTTTTACTTTGCAGATAAAAACTGGGAAAAACCTCAGAGGAGAATCTTGCTCTTCCAAGCACCTCCCACACACATATGCACAGAGACGCGCGCACACACAGAAAACGCAGCAAGACATTATGTTATTTAAATTCAGGAACATTTTTTTTTATAGCTTGTGCACTTTATAATTTTTCCTTTTTAAACCAAAACAACATCAGATTCAACAGACCTTCCAGGTGAAAAGGAGAGTTCCCTCCTTTTATTTTTTCTTGTCTGTTATCGTCAATAACTATGTGTCACCTTGCTGCCTGATTCAAGCCGTGTAACCATGGAGATGGTTCCCAGCCCTACTAAAGCAAGACCAAGCTTTGCGACTTAAACACTGTTTTTTTTTCTGCAGTGCTGAGAGTTTCACTGACTTATGAAGCTCTTTGACGAGTCGGATTGAACAGACACGTTACACACTAAAACGCTACTACACATCTAAAAAAATATGATTTCTTCAAAGACTGTAGTTTCTCTACAATATACCATGATTGAGCTTCTGTCCACAAGAGGGAGGTATTCTCCCCATCTAATTTTTTTGTTTCTTTTTAATACATGAGGGTTGGGGGGTTCCTGCAAATTTTTGACACAAAAGTAGTGATAATCCTCCGTTACACCCTCTATCCTTCACACAGAAAATGAAATAGGCACTCCTCTCTCTATATCTCTCTTTTTCTTCCCCCCAGGATTTAATTTTGAGACAGCTGGGACATAGCGGTCACACAGGAGTCAGCTAATCCAAATCAAGAATAAACAAAAAAGATGAAAGTATAAATGCACAACCCCGAGACCCTTCAGTGGTGGCATCCTTTATATTCCTTATAGCTTTTATTCTGTTCGTACATAAACTCCATCTTTTAGAGATTGTTTGCATTATTTGGTTTTCAAAACATCCAATAAAAAAATCAAATCCGTTTACTCATACATGTCTCATCTCAAGGCACTTCACAGAGTCGATGCAATCAAACCATACAGACAGACTAGTTAGAAAAATTATAATTACACAAAACCATTGATGTAAAATTTGTCTCCTCATCAACTAAGATCCACTATGACTGTCTGTGGACATCAGCATGCAACCCAGATTTCTGTGACTTTACTGTGTGCGCTGACATCGACAATAATACTTCCAATTAGAAGGTGGTGCCAAACACGCAGGAGATACAGAAGGTTAGGGGTCAGGTCTTGAGCAGAAGAAGAAACCAAGAGAAGTATTTGTTTTTAAGAAATACAGAGAGGAGAAATCTCCTGCTTAGAGAATAACACCTGTGTCGAAGTTAAGATGAACAAAACCAAACTTTCTCTCAAATGATTCAATGTTTTTTTTAACTTTTTATCAACTATTTCTCAAACAGAAAGAGGTTTCATACACCAAGTTAAAAAAACAAACAAACAAAAAAAACCCGAATTGACGCATTGGAACAAACATATTAGGGATGTCCTTATCCGATACTGAACATCCGGAAATTTGTCCGATATCAGCAAGAAAACGTATATCAGAATATATCAGCCTGCATCCAAAACCTCTAAGATGGAAACATTTTGTTTCTGTTTAAAGTGTAACCTCTCGATTATTATTAAATGAGTCAGTTGTTTTCATGAGACAATTCTTAACAAATGTCCTCTTCTCGGGTAGTATAACCTGATTAAGCTTTTTCAAACATTTCACTATACAAAACAAATAATACAATAATGTATGACTCTCACTGATATTGTATGGGGTAAATACTGTGTTGGTATTGGTCAATACTCAAAGCTGCAATATCGGTATCAAATCGGAAAAGTTGTATTGGGACACATTTAAAAATTATAGTAGAATATGTAGTCAATTTTATGCGATAATGCAAAGAATACAGGAAATCACAACCCTCATAACGGTTTTTACTGGATGCAATACCAGGAAATTATAGAAGAAACAGTAGAGCAGATTTCACCCCAAATCAATTCAAGGGTGGCAAGTAATTACTGCCAGCATGTTTTCCCTCTACATTAAGAAATGCCAGGTTCCCCATAAGCAATTCAAAGCAGTCAATTAATGTGTCTAAGGTGAGTGATGAGTGTTTTAGTTTCAATTTTAGTTTTTAAGTTACACAAAACAGGGTAGCTCTAATTGGTTGATGGTACGGGTACATATCTGGACAGGTGGACAGAACGTTATTGGGCAAAACAGGGGTACAAAAGACACACACACACACACTCGGGGCCATTTAAGCTGGCACACATGCTTTTGCACTGTGGGAGAAAGCTGGAGTACCCAGAAATGTATCTGTTTAAAAGCAACTCCATACCTGGACTTTTCTACTGCAAGGCATCGCTACCCACTACCAACTTCAATGCCTCAATTTAAAGGCATTGAAATTTAGCTTCAATATGCTAAATCCATTTATTGCTCTATTAAAATCCTACCAAACCATAATAGAAATACAGAAAATCGATGTGCAAAGGTAAACACTGTTTTTTTTCTGCTTTTGATTTTCTTTATAAAAAACACAACAACATCAACAACCCTTTCCTGCATTCCTTTTGTGAAACTCAAGTGAATGTGTACCAAACTCACTGTTTACCATAAATCCACTAATGATATGGTTTCCCTTCTAATTATATTCACTCATGAATATATTTATGAGCAAGGCTGATGCGGAAGGGGAGACAAGACAAGCGCCAGAGCTGCCCGGTGATTAAATAACTCCATAAACCCTCAAAGAACAGACAGCAAGACCAACAAACACAAAGGCAAAGGAAGAAAAACAGAGTTCATTTACTATTTATAAAATCACTCAGTCTTGTTGTTTCTGTTTAATTTCAAAAGATTTGAGCCCAGCATTGAATTATATCTAATTTGTTTTACTTATACTTTATCTATTAGACATTTCTTTCTTCATTGAAGGTGAAAGGATGCTCAGCAAAGATGCTGTCAGCTACACATTGACGCTTGCTGCTGTAACCATAGAAACTTGTGAATGAAATTCCCAGTTCTCACGTCGGGGAGGCAGCCGTCATCTGAGCGCTCTTATGTATATATATATATATATATATTATTATTTTTTTTTTTTTGCCAATAAAGTCCATCTTTGCATCTGATTTTTTTTTTCTCACAAAATTATACACCACTGAGCAATTTTAGCGATTATCTTAGCCGGGGCAACCCCTTCCACTGAGAAGAATGCATGCGTCTCTCTGCCTCGAAATGTGCCATGATGTTTACTTTAGTAATGACTCATGCTGTATCATACTCTCTGGCTGTCAGCAACAAAAGAACAATCACAACACAATAGAAATGTTAGAATGAAAAAAAAAAGAGTGGTATAAATGACTGAGCAATTGAGTTCAACGCTGCTTTTTGGTCAAGGCAAGCAGGAGGAGCTGATAAGGGAGCAGCAATAATGACCAGTTTCTCTGCTTTTGTTCCAGAGGACAGAATGAAGAGCAGGCATGGGTAACTGCTTACAAGGCATTTGATTGAGACATGCCAGTGTGTGTGTTTGTGTGTATACATCTGAGTGGGAGGTGTTATAGTGGAGTCTGGGGGATATTGATAGCCTGTCTGTCCTTGGAAGAGTGCGATAGTGACGCCCCCCAAACTCTTCACGGGAGATTTGCTTTAATTAATCCAAATGAGGACGTTCTTCCAATTTACACAAACCCAAAACACGAACGGATGACTGCGAGCTGTATCACAGCACCAGTGAAGGGGGCAATGACAGTGTCAAAGCCTGGTGTCCTCATAAAAAAGTTACTGCAACGAAAAAGAACAAAGTATGATGAAACACTTCAATGAGACACTGGCCAATCTAAGACAGTTGGTCAGCTGCAAATATTACATACAAGCAGAGTAAATCTGACCATTTTTTTCAATATTTCCAAAGATATTTAGACATTTTTTTGTGATTAAATATTTGTATTTATGTTGGTTGATTTATTAGGTTAATTTTGTCCTCCTGATATTTAGAAAGTATCAATCATGCTTAAATATTAATATTAATGTGGTGGAATTTAATATTAAATTTCACCACACTCTCTACTTTATTCTATGTTATATATGAAAATATCAACTATGACCTGCAGCATGGTTAGTACAGACAATTTAGTTTCATGTACCTTTCGTTTTAAAAAAATATCTCTAAAAATACATTTATACCTACAGTATCTGTTTTTATTTGAAAGTTAAAAAAAAAAAACATGCTGAGCATACTAAAACCTTACTTTAATCCAGAATCTGTCAAGAGTGGGAATCATGTCGGGATTTACTGTAATTCTGTGCTTTGTGTAGCATTTTAAACACTATAAAATGTCTCTATTTAAACTGTAACATCTGCTGGTAATGAAGAAGGATTGGCTGTTTGTCAGAAACAGAAAGGGCATCAGCAACAAATCTTTTTGCTCTGTGCCACAAATGCAAGTTGTATGCCTTCCACAACTTCACATTATGTCAGGTTCTCCTCAGGAGTTTATTTCCAAAACCAGCAGACATTTGGTTTGCCCTGCCTACTTGGAAGCTGTTGGATTTTTGCAGTGAATCTTGTCATTACCTCACACCTGTTCCATGATCCCACCTTACCCTTAAATCTTATGATTGACAAGGATATGCAACCAACTGCTGTTTCTGTCTTGTTAAGGTAATAACTCAACTTAACTCAACTCAAATGTTATTTATAAAGCACATTTAAAACAACCAGGGTTGACCAAAGTGCTGTACAGGAATCACAGTTAAGGAACATATGATAAAAACCGAAAGCTAAAATACATAAACACATTACAAAAAGAAAAATTTAATGGAGATAAAATATAACAGGATAAATGTTTTTAAAATAAAATAAAATGATGACATCATATATTGCATTCTGCATGTTTGTTTTAAAATTTTCTAATAAAACAAGTCAATTCCAATAACAACATGCCTAACGAGAAAACATTTCTAAAGAGCTGTCACTTAACTTAAATTAAATCCAGTTAATCAGCCAAACAGCTCTGCAGTCTGAAGCAAACTGTCAGATTTTAGACTTTCCCCAACTTAAATTAATTTGCATATTACAGAAAAATATCAAAATAACCTCTTTAAACAGATAGTTCTATATGGTTTAATGCTGCCTTGAGCGGAGGCTGTGTCTGTCAGTTTTAGACGGTCAAGCTTAACAGAGGACAGATGGTTAATCCCATGAATGATAGAAGATCTTTGTGCTTAAAAAAAACAAACATACCCATAGTTTGATTTAAACTCTTGATTAAATTATAATAAAAAAAGATTGTTTCAAGACCTCATTGCCCTCACACCAAAACTACCACCAAGACATCTATAAAGGTATGAGACCCTAAAGGGGGATCAATGGGGAAGTGACAACAGCTGCATGAGTGGCAAAGTCCTTGTAGTAAAAGTCCAATTTCCCAGCAGCAGTTTTAACAGCCAGCCGGTGCTCATCTGTCTACTGATACTAAATATAAACATGCCAGCGTGCTCTGGATGTTTTAGGACAACAGGCATCCAGGCTTTGGCATCATTAATAAAACTCTGTTCGACTGCATGTGACAGGAGCAATTCTATCTGCTTTGAAACTCCTCTCTTTGTAATGGCTCGTTCTGCTTTGTGTGTCCATGTCTTGCCAACACATTAGTGTAACGTGAGTCATTGTGACCATGTAGCTTATTGTGGAGTGAAATCAGGTAATCAGCGCGGCAGTGTTAGAGCAGGTACAGGATTAACAAAGCTCTCTGTGTAAGACGATAAGCCCCAGCATCATTTCCGCAAACACAGAGACAGTTTCCGTACAGGTGGAAGGAAACAGCTAAAATAAGCCAGGTGTGTGTCAGATTATTTATTAACTCTCCTGTTAGGGAAGGAGTGACAAGCTACTAAAGATAGACTTCAAATCCTATTACAGTTATCCACATTCGTCCTCACAATGAATGGTATGAATTACTCATGAATATGCAATGTCCAAAACACAAGGTACACACAGAGCTACCCAAGTGCATGGACGATGGATTCTCAGCATCTCTGTGATTTGTTTTTGCTGTGCACAAGTTCAGCACAGTGCTCCACACTTAACACAGCCCAGTGTGTGGGATGGTGGAGGGAGATGAGAGAATTAGAGGGTTGAAAACACATGAGCAGGCCCAGCAAGAGACCAAATAACACAGCCAAACATTTCATGATGATAACATTGTTTACAGCCTCCGGGGCTGGTTTGCCTGCAGACGTTCATATCTGAATACACATAAAATATATACCCATGTGGAGGCAATAAGTAATTGAGTCAGGTGCTTTTTAAAGCAGAAGGCAGATTCTTTTAAGCGTACGTGATGGTACAGCTCTGATTAATGCGCAAGATATCAAATCCAAGCAGACTGGTCTTTTAACCCCCACTGTATAAAAGTAAGAGCTTTATTACAGTTTAGAGCCAGCGTCTTAGTTGTTTACATGAAGTAATAAAGTAGCTGTTCTGCAATTAAAATCTGAGAAGCTATGAAGTAGAAGAACCGATGTAAAATCCCATGCTATTTTTTATTAAATATCAAAAATATAGAAAGAAAACATATAATCACAGTATTAGCAGCGATTTATCACTTAGATGGGATTTATTGTTCAGTATATATATATATGATGACAATGGTTGTTGGAGCTGCCATAATTCCCATAGTCTCTGCATGTAACCTCTCTCACTGGGCATGCTTGTATAGTAGCATTTCATCAGTACCAAGTTTTCTGCCTACACATAGATCAGCATACAGCTGCGTTTTGCAAAAGAATAAAAACATAAATATATAAAAAAAGAAATATTCTATAAACAGGGTGAAGGGAGCTGAAGGTCAGGTCACCTCCTCGTCTATAGCATGTGGCCCATTTTGTGCCAAACTGACAGCATTATAAATGCAGTTTGAGGTTTACTGAAAAGGCCTGTTAAATATCACATTTTTTGTTTTCTAAGTGTACTTTTAAATTAAATATGTAAATGAATACAATAAACATTTAAAGCATTTATTTTCCAAGCTGCACTGACGATAACTTCCCAAGTACTAAAACACATTTTATTATAAACTGACTTTTTCCTTAGTTTTAATGATCTTATCATATAATTTGTCTTTTTAATTGGGAAAAAAACACGGATTCAGATGCTGCCAAAACGCTTCTAACTGAACATCAGTATTCCAAACATGTCTGTACTGTACCCGAACTTTGTGTTTATTATACCCAATTATTCTTTGTGAAGACACTTGCTGATGTCTTTTATGGTTAAAGGTGTGTGATATTGTCGATCTCGAATTTATCGATGTCCTGCCAGTAAGTGCCTATTAACCAGTATAATTAAAACTGTAAAGTCATAAAAAAAGCAAACAGGGTCACCTTGTTCCATTTTTAAAAGCCTAATAGTCTGAGTGTGCCACAAGCAGAACACCCAATAAAACAGGCTAATGTGAGACCCAGGGTAAATCATAACATGATAAAGAAGAAACCGAGGACACAGTTTTTGGCTGGTTTGAATAATAGCATTTAAATCGGTGAGACTATTCTAATATAGTAAATCTTTTAAACCCATATTCAGTTTTTCTAACATGTAAAATGTAGAAGGTAATAAGTATAAGAACTTTTTTGATTTTGAAGATTATTTATTTAATAGAACTATCATAAAAAACATGTTATACAAACTTGTCTAGTTCATTAATTTGCGATATGTACAAAACTAAAGCACTCTGAAACCAGAGTTAGTCATTGTTTCTAAATACAGAAATAAAATCCTGAATGTATAATTTATAATAGTGGCTTTGGTTTCTGCCAAGCATGTAAAAAGTGTTGTCAGGCTTACTGTAATTGGCCTGCGATCTGAGCTTCTACTTCCCACTTACAGACCTCGGCTGAAAGCAAAAACAGTTCTTCAACACAGCATCACAAACATGATGCTGGTTTAGTCACTTTAGCTCTAAAAAAGCCAAGGTCAAAATAATTGGCTGCCTCACTTAAGGTGTTGCTGATCTTTTTTTTTTCTTCCTTCACAGCAGGTCAAGTATTTATTACAGCTACAACCTGCATAGCAGGGGAGCCACTTGCTCTTTATAACTCAAACCAGGATGGAGAAAAATAAGTCTTTTTCGTCACGCCCTGCTAGTGATGCACCTAAACTAACACCTTGTAAATTGATTCTTTGCTGAGCAAACAAATATACAAATTAAAAATGGCTCCAAACTTGCATATTTTTAAACGTTTGCTGCAGAAGTAGTCTACATGTGGATTAAAGAAAGATGCAGCCAATTAAGTAACAGCCACAGACAGCTATACATATCATTGGTATTTAATTCAAGAGCCCAATGCAATGTATGGCATAATTGTAAATGATGCACCAGTTTAAGTCATTTAATACAAGGTGATTCTTTGTATTTAAAGCCTGTTAAAGGTGCTGCTAACAGCATAAAGTCTATCCAAGCATTCACTGCTTGGATAGACAAAAAAAAAAGAGCTATATCACAGTTAGCATTCATCTCCTGTCAGAGTTACATACCCAGTTTTTTAATGAAAGTTTTACCCTGCTGTAATTTAAAATCACATTTTTCAAATATTTTGTTATTAAGTAAGACACGTATGTCTTTTCACTGTATGTGCAGAGGTGATAGAGAGTTATACCAAAAAACTTGCAGTTTGAAATGCAGCAAAAGTGGGTGATATTAAGAATAGGCTTAGTAACATGTAAAACCATTGCAGACTTTTCAAATTGTTATTTTATAAAAAATATGAAACCAATATCACTTCAACACTGCCTTAATTTCTGCTAGTGTATGACAAAATAATAAACTTGTGTGAAAAAAATTGTGGTTTATAAATGCTTTTGCACTATAAAATGTAAAGCTAAAAGCCTTATTATTGTCCACAGGGTAAGAGGAGTGTCTGCATTTGCGCTACTGTGTTGATATAAGAACACAAACTGCTATGAGAGGTTGCAGTAAATCATGCATGTGTTTGCAAACCACAGCTAATGTAAAACATCAGAAGGCTATTAGATCCTGTGTTGGACTCTTCTAATTGATTCTTGTCAAGCTGCAATATTTATTGCCATTTAAAAAAGACCACTGAGGAAAAACATGCTCTTAGAAAGTCCCACAAGAGTTGTCAAATATTGATTCTTTATATTTACATTAGGTTCAGCCACAAACCTTCAGTGTGGAGAGATCTATTCTAAAAATGGTTTTAATTTTTTTTTAAAGTTTTTTAAATACATTGCATGAAATAAATTGTTTTTTATTAATGTATTCTAATGAGGAACGAAAAGTTTAGGTGGACTGATCGATGGACTGTTCGATGCATGGCTACTGGTTTGGGGTGGACGGCTGGACCCGAACACTGGATCTGGCCTGGAGATGAGCGGCATTGAATAAAAAAAAAAGGATATTGCTATAGAACCTTAAACGATTAGGGATTAGTCACAATTTCTTTAGCCTTTTCACAAGCTTACAAAACATTTCCTTTTGAGGGGGCCCATCTCCAAAAAGCCTTTAAAGTGGTTGTGACTGCACATTTTTTCCTAAAAAGCAAAAAAAAAAAAAAAAAAAACAGAAAATATTAAAAATAAATATTTCCTTCTAAAGATCAGAATGTTCTGATTATAAATCATCATGGGTCAGTGATATGACAGAAAAAAAAACCCAAGAAAGAGCAAACATTGATGTTGCTCTCATACTATGCATCAAATAGAATCATTCCAATCCAAATGCACCTTAATCATGCCATCTAACAAATTTGATCATTCTAGAATTCAACATCTTATTTATTTTGCAACCTGCAGGAAGAAACTTTAGCAAGCATAAATAGTAGAAAATCAAATAATGGGGCAAATATTTGTGAGTGTGTTGGTGTGAATGTCATGTGCATAGGCTTCATGTCAAGTTATCTTTTTCCTGGCCCAGCAAAGGCAGCCAGCTCCTCTGGTTGGATGAATCAGAACTCTTTCATTTTCATACATCATTGGTACATGTGGATTTCCCATTTTCTATCTAAGCCAAGGAGACATTTTTCCCTCTAAAATTAGAACAATTCACTCATAACATATAAAGACGATATTTATGTCGATTTCATGTCTGGGTTCTGGTGTCCTGGGTTTAAAAGCTTTCCTGTGAATCTGAACAATGATGTCACTGCTGGCATCGCCGGTTGCAGCTTGACAAACGGGGACAGTGGATCCCACGACAGCCAGCGTTCATAGCTAAATTAGGCATGGGACAGCGGTCTACACTCTGATGTCACCAGTGGTCTAAGAACAGATGCCACATGGACACAAAGGCTCTAACCTTGGTACCCTGATCGCAGTGCATTCCATCACGACAATTCCTTCGGAACAATTCCTTTGTTTTCTTTGTCTCCTGTTGCTGTGTGAGGAACTTCCACTAGACCATTCGCCTTGTCTAACTGTCTGCAAGGGAATATCAGTATCTCAACACATTTCCTTGAATCTTCAGATCCTTCCACAATCTTAGATTCATCATTTGATGTGTGGTTCAGAAAGAAAAATGTAATCTATACAAGAATTGAAAAATCACATAAAATGCAGGATAAGTGGTCCACATTTAGAAATTGACAATCTTAAAGTAGACATCAGTGTAAGGCTTTTATATCACTAAATAAAAGTCATAATTTTTTACAGAAAATGCGATTTGATTCTAGTTCTGTTATGTCAACATGGTCGGACATTTCCTACAAAAAATAAAACATGTAACGAATCAGACAGATAATCAGATAATTCAGACAGAAAGAGTGTCGCACTAAAAAGGTCTATCAAAAGATGTTGATTTGATCAACTGGGCTGAAGATGCTGAATAATGAAACAAACAAAACCAAAGCAGTACACCAGAAAGCACATAATGTGAAGCATTCTACCCCACACCCCATGATTTACACTGCTGACTGTCAACACCAGCTGGCGTCATCTGGAACAGACCTGACACAACGTGGCACAATCAGATGCAAGGCCAAAGCAGGAAGATGATAAGCTTGTTACAGCTACATTTACAGAATCATGTATCTCTGATATGGACAGTGCTTCACGTCACTACCGCCTGTGTGCACCCACCCCCCTTTCTCTTTGTGGATCCCATTTCTAACCAAATACAAAGCAAAGATACACATGTGCGGACACAGCTTTTGTTTTCTTTCTACTTAAGGGCAATAAAAATGTTGCTGAAACCATCTTTGGGAGGACTCAGTGAAATCCTGCCAAATTCCGAGTGTGCTGCACTCAAGCTGAGGAGCACAAACAAGACAGATGCTGACGGTAGTCAGCTTGAAAAACAAGCAGTTTTCTCCCCCTCCCTGTGTGAATATGATGATTTGTGGGGCCACAGTAGGAAATGAACCAGCACCAGGAAAACAAAATGAAAACGTGGATGCCATCGGCCTTATGACAGTTGGTACAGTTTAAGTTTTAATTGCCAATCCACAAAACCTGCTAGCACGCCAAATACATTCTTTAAATGACATGAATTCTAATTCCCATTTCTGTTCCTTACTTATTTCAACCCAGAAAAAAAAAGATGCTGACTAAAAAACACCAGTGAGCAATTAAAACAAAGTACGTGTCAGAAATTGGCCTTGAAAAATCAATCTACCTAAATCATTAAGTTGCATAGAAAAAAATGCATTAAGCTGGTTTTCCCAAGTGTACCATTACTTTGATTCTAGTGGATGCAGAGACAGACTACTGATCCCCTATCAAAGAAAAAAATACATGTAAATTTCACTTTGTCTTTATTTGGAAATGCTTTTGAGCAGTTATGGTTTTATACAAACACAGTACCCCAACACATATATAGACCATCATTTTTTAACAAAAAATGATAAGATCTATTGGTTTTCCTTCCTTGAGATAAATTCTATTCCATATATGTATTGTAAGATTCCAAGTGTAACTGCACTGATTTATGAATGTAGTGTGATTCTCAGAGTCAATAATTTGTGATTTTCAAATGTTTCTACAGACTAAATAAAACAAGATCAGTAATAAAAGAACGATAACAATAGGGAAACAAAAGAGGTATCAAGAAAGTAAACGAAAGAAAGAACAGAGACTAAGAAGACAAGGATGTCTGTCTGAGGAAAAGAGTAAAAATATCCCATGCTGCTGCACTCCCTTCTCAGCTTCTACTCAAAAGAACACACACTTACTTAGTATCAAGCTGTGAACGCCAGATCTAGCTGTTTTCTTTATCATCTTAGATTTATTTCTAATTTCCATAGAATTTATGCACATCACTATAAATCTGCCATCATGATCTGTAGTAAGTGTAACTGATTCCACAGGCATTATTGTGTGTGTGCCTGAGTTAGCTTGGGGATGTAGAGAGTTGCACATTTCAACCAAATGCAGCGGATGTGAGTTTGCGTGGGAGGACCACGGAATCTCCCCTAGAGTCTGTGCCGCTCCATATTTGGTATTTGGTACGTCTGAGTATCACTGTCATTCAGGCCAAGCTTCAAGTACATTGTGTACACCCAGTCGACCTTGGATAAGAAGGCTGTTAAAATATTTCCAATATTTATCTTACCTTGCAAGAACAACCCAGAAGTTAGCATTCATAGGTTGATAGAGGAACACTTTTAAATCATGTTACAACAGGAAAATGAAAGAGCATTTTATGTAAAGGCAACACAAACCATTGCTTAATTGTGAAGTGGTAGCACCATATTTCTTGATGTTATAGTATATAAAAATAAGCAAGAACCCAGTCGTATAATTACAATTTAGAACAGAGTAAAAAGATAACGCTTATGACGTACAAAATGACAAGAACAGAATGCCAAAAAATGGCTTGTGTTTTGGAAACTGCTTCAGTTATCATTTAGAAATGATACATGTAATTTTTACTGTTTGACCCCATATAAGGGAAAGGCTTTAGGTTTGATGCAAAAAACATTTTACATAAAGTTACATCACCATTACTACTGGATGCTCCGTGATAACCAAGCATTCCAATTTATAGTGAAATACTGTGATAAACTTTTTTATTATTTACTTTTTGCTAGTATTAAAAGGCCAATATTTGATCTGAACCCTTCAACATTAGTTCCGGCACTTAAGGGTTTTCCGTCTTTTTGCAGCCCCTAGCAGGTTTATTCCAGGATTGCCCAGTATTTAGCATGGGGTCTAGGTGTATTATCACACTATAAAAAAGGACTACGTGGGCTTAAATATATAATAAGCATTCATGATTGAATGTTTATCCTTGAGCAAGTGTCACATCGTGTGACTACTCTTCTGTATGATATTTGGTGCTTTAAGTTTAAATACCATAAAAAAATGTACATATTACCTTTCATTGCACTGATGAAATAATAGAAACACGATACAGCATGCATTTCCTAGCCTTGTGAGACCATCCTGATCTTGCAAGCTTTCAAGATTTCACTCGCTAATCAGTCTGGAGACTCTCCGTTGAAGAAAATTTGGAGCCGTTCACCAAACGAACGTCCAATTAGCGTTGGCTTTGAGGCGGGTTGAGGTGTGACGCAACGAGAAGCGCGACAGTTCAGTCTAAAGAACATGGCGGCTTCAGCCGATGAAACTAGCGTTAGCGTGGCTATTGAGCAAGTTTTAGCGGAATTACAGTGGAATTCTTCACTGAAAGAAGAGCAAAACACTGCTCTGGAGACTTTTCTCAGAGGAAAAGATGTTTTTGCTCTTCTCCCGACTGGTTTCGGCAAGAGTTTGATCTATCAATTGGCTCCTCTTCGTCGTCGCTCTGTTACATCATATACTTCGTTGATCTGATTGGTTTATTTGGCCCGTCTATCACCAACATAGGCCAATCAGCTTACCAGTATTTTCGTCCCTTCCCAAAATTACTTCTACGGAAGGTTTCCAGATGGATATGCGGAGCAAATCCATCTGGCGGAGTCAGGTTATGCATTTCCTGGATATGCATTCCCGAATTTCTCTTTTTATTACTTGACGACTTCTCGTTACAAAGTAAACATGCAGGCAATCCTTCCACGTTGGCAGTGAAAGCAAATGATTTGCTCTATTCTTCTTTGAACCCTCTGTTCTGATCAGCTATCTTCCTTTTTTTTCCGTTTAGGATCCATGACCCGCCTCTTTTTTTTACAATAGCCACCTACCTGGCACAGCGCCGCACTGAAAAGTGTGTTGCAGGCTATGACGCAAAACTCCTTGACATAAATGATAACATTTATTTATTATACACATTTTTATAGCACTTGGAATATAATGAATGTTTGTTTGCACACCATATTAAAACAAACAGCAACAAAAAAATCCATCTTTTTCCATTTTCATACATGTTTTAAAAAGCTCCAGGGAGCCGCAAGGGGGGCATTTCAGAGACGTGGGTTGCCGACCCCTGCTCTAGATTGTTTGCAACAAATGACCTTGGGTTACCACCTTAAATTGCAGTAGTTACCATAGGCCTGTTGTACCACAGTACCTCTTGTATTAATGCTCTTCTAGCCTAGTCTCATATTTGACATTGTCAATGATAAATTGAACAATGTTTCATGAGATATTAATATTGTTTTAAAACCTAATGCTAAATCTTCACCACTGTTTAATCTCTGTGGTTTTCCTCAGTCCTTATGGTGATTGTTCATTGAACTTTCTCAACAAATCTGTTATTATCAACATAGAACAGATGGATTTAAACTATGATACTCATAGATGGACTGCTTTTGTGATTGACTTCTGAAGTAGTATGGTGCAACTGCATTACATTTAGGGTTAAGTGTGTTAATGGGTATGCAATACCCATTTGAGTCACCAAGTCATATATAAAGATAGAACAAAATTATGTTTTGGTTTGTAATGTGACAAGACATGATGAAATTCATGACTTATTTGGACTTTTCCAAGGCTCTGTGTGATATTAGCACTATCAGGCTCACTCAGCTACTCACAGAAAACCAGGATAACTATCTGTGAAATATTTTCCAGGGATTGCCTGACATCCTCTAACTCAGTGCGGGCAGTGTCCATGAGGTTTCCAACCCATTTAGCACCTAAAATACAAAAAAACCAGCTTAAACAAACCATGACAACACTTGTGTGACATTCCACCACCCTCTGCCGTTAATAAGAAACCAGTCCAAGCATGCTGGCCCCTTCGGAAAAATATACTATCCTCCCAGATGCTAAAGTGCTCCAAGCATCTCATAGCCTGGCTTATGATCCCTGACTGGAAACAAGCTTGCATCTACTTTATTATCTGCACTCCATATACACTTATCTCTAAGTCTCTCACTATTTTCTTTCTTCAGAGGCACAGATTAGTGTAGAAGCGTGAGATAGTGTCTGTATTTGTGTGGAACCGCATGCGTGTTATGGCTCCTCCTGCCTGCTGCTCCCTCAACTGATCTGCAGCAGCGTTGGTGGTGCCGCCCACACACCTTCCTCATCATCAGTTGCATCCTGACTCCTCCAAAAGTAGTGAAGGTTTAGAAGTGAGTCCATTACCATGCCAACATTTTGCCACCATGAGTCTTCACAGTGGATGTTTGGGGGGTTGAGAGTAACTTGACATGAGGAGAGCTGTTCCATTTTTAGACACTTGCATGGTCCTAGGCAATTCCTGTCGCTCAAAATGTATAATTTCACAGGGGAATAAATACAGACTGGGACTGAAGTCTATAATAGGAAAAGCAGTTTTCTGACAGAAGCACTTTGTGTTATATGAGTCTGCAAGAGAGGAAACAGAAAATTAAAACAACCCATAAAGGCACAGAGGAACCCATCCTGACAGAGACATATTGCCCTTTTAGTGACAAACGAAGCATTTCGACTTAGGGACCCTCCTCAACCCTAAAAAAAGACAAAAAGTACCCCAACCCCATAATATTGCCTCTGCTCCATCTCGACTCCCAGCCCTCCTTCTCCTTTGTTCGAAAAAACCACCTTCAATCCAACAGCAAGATGAAGATCCTTTATAGTCCGCCCTCTTCCGCCACACCTTACGCTATTTGTGCACACAAAAGGCCTCTGTGATGGGAAGATTGCCGCCTTTCATTTGTCTAGCCCACTGCACAGCTCTGTCGCAAACCTGTAATTAGTGTCAAGAACAAATTGGTTAGTGCTAATAAGGCTCCAAGCTGTGTTGCTAGCAAGCCCAACATGGCAACTCACAGAGCAGAGGGACCAGATGTGGCCACTGCTGTTTGATAGAAAGATAAGATGCATATTCAAAGGAAGTACACTGTAGCTTCAAGCTATGTTTCCAGAGAGGATAAAAGGTTGGTCTGCAAATATGATGATCACATTTGGTTTGGATGTCAGACAGGACAATCTCCAAAACTTTCCCACATATAAGGTCAATAATACTTAGTACGACTGTATCTTAATGTTGCATTAAATAACAATAAAAAAGATGGACCTGCTTGTTTTTTTTTGTTTTTTTCAGCGGAATTATGTGTAGTAAAATTGGCAAGAATCAAGTTACATTGTTCTTGCACAGGTAATATGATTTATGGTCAGGCAGTCTCCTTGGCACCAGCATCCCTCATAAGCATGACGGAAAATGAATGAAAAACTAAAACATACTAAAGCTGATATTTTTATAATATACAAACGATTTCTGTGATTAAAATTAAATGCAAGATCAGTTATGACCTATTTTTGCAAATGCAATCCACCTGTCTCACATAGCTTATATACTGCTTCTCCCTAAAAGGGGTGTGTGGAGAAAAGAATGTAAATATCACAACTTCCTTAAATGAAAAACAAGAGTATTTTCCACAATTTTATGGTCTGCTTTTAGAAAACAGACCTTTATAAATGATCTATCATCGCATTAGTTATGTCAATGGAAAATATAGAAGAAAAAAACATTAATGTCTACAGAATCTGTGAAACAAAAAAGACTGCTGCTGTGGAAGAGACAACTCACACCATGGTAAATCAAGCATAAGCAGAGCCGAGAGGTTATTTGATAAAATATGTGGATCTTGAAGATAAAAAAACAATCACTCTCCACCATTGCTTTTAAACCTATAGGCTCTGTGCAATATAACTATCTAGTAGAGACAGAATTGAATCTGCTCTTCTATAGACACAAAGTGTCATTTTCGTCCATTTCTACAATTGGGTGCTATATTCATTGAAAGTCAACAACATGCACATGCTGACAAACAGTCCTTGCTTAAACATAGTCAAAATTAAATGAACTTGCAGAAAATTGAATCTGAATCTTATTAAAGAGACTAAATATTATCTAACTTTACTTTACATTATGGTTTTTGAGCTGGTTGGTATATAATGCTTTGCTCCGAAACATTAACCGCTACTGACTGGAGTCATACTGTTCATGTGTTACTCTAGGTCTTCCTCATATAGGCAGATCTCTCTTTCCAAAATATTCTGGAGTTCATTTGCAAATGGTGCCGTTGTCAGTGAAAATATGGGCCTTAGTAGTGCACATTAGAAAAACAACAAACCTTTTTTGTTTAAACCAACACTTATATGGATCTAGATCAGTCTCAGTTTTGACAAAGTAAACATATGTGATTCATACATGCACAGGAGAAGTGGAGTATGTTCTTGTGAGGGAGCTTTGTGATTGGTGGCAAACCATTCCCTGCTTAAGAAAATGCATTTGTGTATCGAGGCACGTCAGGGCAGGCACAAAAATCCACACACAAATGCAGTGAAGTTTAAAGACTACTGGTACTTTGCATTTAGTTTATAATTGTTTATGGACCTAAAATCCTTTGGTGAATCTTGTTCTGTGCATGTGTTGACCCTCTGTGCTTGCAGAATCATTCTGTGCATCTGTGGATCTTATCATTTGTGTGTGTGGATTTTTTTTGTGCTTGTGTGAATTGTGCCGTGCATGTGTGGATCTTGTACTTTGTGTGTGTGGATTTTTTTGTGCTTGTGTGAATCGTGCTGTGCATGTGTGGATCTTGTCCTGCGCATGTATGAATCACATATGTGCATTTGTGAAATTTGAGACCAATCTAGCTCCATACACTTTTGTCTGTAGAGGGCCTCTAGCTACAAAGATTACAGATCTATTAGATTATTATGCAGGTAAAACCAGAATAAGAATTCCTTAGACATGACCTTTGTATTACAACGCAAAAAATGTTTTGCTCCTTATAGGCCATTTCCTCATTTTATCCTCCCAGCTCAATCAGCAGCATTAGGAATCAGTAAACCACAATAATTTATAAGAAATAACTTAGAATGCTCTTATTTTAGTACCACTGCTATCCAATATAAATAAATGCTAGAACAGGAAATGAGTAGCAGAATTAGTTTGGTGGGGATGTAAACCAGAAATACTGTGAAACTTGTCTTTACTCTGTAGAGGAATACTCTGAGCAGCTTCACATTTACAAATTGAGTATTGTATCAGTGATCTAAATGTTTTTTTCTTTTTAGAAAACTAGCATTCTTGTGTTTTTCTGTGGCCTAACATTTTGTACTTTTTGCACTTATTAAAAATGTTATGCATAGATAACACCTCATATAACTCCTCAACATTTGGGAAAGCCATATTTTCCTTCTTATGACAGAAACTATTGCTTTTTCTTGTGGTAATACTTCAATCCATTAAAAGCTATCGAGCAGTATTAGTCTTCCCCTGTTTAGAGGATATCTCAGATCTTAATGGGTTAAGCTATGGCCTTTAGAAAACCCACTGAGTACAAAAAATGCCTTATTTGAACAATCATGTGGCACTAATGTACTCAGAACGAAACCAGTTATAACAAATGAGTCTTTCATTTGGCTGCAGTCAAAAAAAAAAATTGTTCAAAGTAATTTCAAGCATGAAAAAATTGATATTTCATCGAAAAAGGAATCCCCGACTATAAATAAAAATAAGTGCTACCCCTACAGATAAATATTTAGCTTACATAAAGGAAAATCAACCCTGATAAAAATAGATTGATTCATGTGCATTAACTTTTCTTTATTTTTTATCATAATGTTAAAGCCTTTTATGATCTCTAATAGAGTGGGAAAAAAAGCTGGCTGCAACTAGATAATATAAATGGCTACAGCAAATGGATATTTTTTCCATTTCAGGGCAGAAAACCGTTTTATTTCCTACTAGATGTAATAGCCACATTATTCATCTCCATTTGCAATAAGGCAAAAAAGGCCAGATTAATCTATCTTTTTTTTAAAAACTATAAGCTCTTTCTTTTAATGGAACCCTTTAATGGCACTAAATATGGCTTACTCACTGAGAAAAGAGACTTATGCATATTTCCAGTTAGATATACCAATGTCACAGGTAAGCAGCTTACGTAGGACATTATCATAAAATAGTGTATTGGCAGTATATTGAAGCCACTAGCAGATATATGACATTATGAACTTCACTTTATATACGTTATATTTTAAAGTAGAGCTAAAATCATGCACTGTAGATGGAGTGGTAAGCTCTAGGCACCTGGGTAAAAGCATGGCTAACACTTCCAACTGTTATTTACTGTTATTTTTACTGTTTGTTTTTATTTTTTTAAACTATTTTTCAAGGCTGCACTTTAAAAAAAGATTAAATTTTCCAGAGAGCTGTTCCAGTTGGAATTTCTTTTTGTTTTACACTTGTGTAAACAAAATGAAAAATAAAATCTGTCTAAGTATATAACCAGTAATACTGTGTTTTATGATACAAGCGTTTATAAATAAATCAGTCTCATGATCTACTAGATCAGGACTAGTTCTTGACCTTCTTACTGGCTGATGTCTATAAAATTTCTGTCTGAAAAATTGTACCAATTTATTGGGTAAAAAAAAAATAATCGAAAAACTAAAAATGAATTAATACCTTCAATAAAAGTTATAAGCATAAGCAATTCCTGCTAGTTGTCTATAAAATACAAGATACATTTTGTATTAGGTCAAATTAATGCATATTTACTTATTCTTATTTAAAGCTACAGTGTGTAATTTTCAGCGACATGTAACGTCCAGACTGCAGACCGCAGCAGCATGAACATCTCCCCCCCACCACTTCTCCCCCCCAACAGTACAGCGAGCGTTACAGGACAAAATGTCTTCCACGACGTCCGCATCACCTACCTTCTCAAGTGATGTGGTTTGTTTACATAGATCATTTTACAGATAGTATTTCATTAGTCTGTGTGTTCAGTACCGTCTAAGTTCATCTCTCTCAACTTGCCGTAGTTACTTTCNTTTAAGTAAAATACAAATACTATAAACAAAGATGCTTTACTAGCTATTATTTTAACTAATCAGAAAGAGGTCTAGCCATTTTGTTTAAACTATGAAACACCAGGCAAAGTAATCTTTCTCACTTCAGACAAAGGAGCATACCATGAGATTCAATCATATTGGTTTATTAGGTCCTTGCTGCAATATTTGAGTATTAGGTGCTTTGATTCACTGATAGACATTTTTGACACCAAAAAAAAAGTCCATGGCAGGCTTCTGGGGAACATATGTATTGCATATGAGGCGAATTAATTAGCTATATTTACCTGGTCACAATTGGATTGAAGGCCTGATCTGATCAAAAATGTTTCATGTAAATATATCAGGCTGAAGATTCTAATCCGATCAGAAATTAATTTCTTTCTGTAAGATGGAATTCGTTTTCGACGAATGCCATTGGCGTCCGAACATATCCATTTTAATCTTTGGAGTAAAATTATCGCCACTGCACATGTGTGTGTCTTTCGACCTTTTTCCTTGAAAATTAGAGAGTTTTGGGCATGCTTAAATGATTGAACCTAATAAAATACTTGTACATGTGTAAAAATTTCAGGAAAGGATACTTGTATTTAGTGTCCACGTAAACAGAGATTTTGAATTTCCAATCAAACAAGGTTTAGATCAGATCTGGGAAATTTTGTGCAAGTAAACATGGTATTAATATCATTTGATTATTAAGAAAGCAAGGTTCATTCTTGTATTTCTAATCTAAATGTGAACAAAAAGTAAGAAGAACAAGTTTTTTAAGCTGTCTAAATTCATAAGATCAGAAGAACTGATTAGAGTCCTTTCTGGGTCAGACTTGACCATTTTCACCCATGCTAACCCATCTCCAACTCTCTCGGCCATAGAGATAGTTGCCTTTTATTTTTTGCTCAAATAGTGATTCTTTCTGCCTGCATGTCACTCTGGATCCCGTTCTCATTAATACTACTTCAACTGAGTTTGGATGCAAAGAAAAAAGAATGAAAGAGATGTAATAAGTGAGGCAACATTCAAAGTTTAGCAGCAAAACAAAAAAAGTCATGCAAGAAGTTCACACAAAATTAACAAACTTAATGTAGGAGGAAATACAATTAAAAAGATGATTAGTCATCTCCCTCACGAGGTTGGATACGCAATTTATGATGGATTCAATGGTTGAACTTGAATCCTTCTGAACGTAATATAGGTCACTATATTACTATCAAAGTCGTACCTATTATGAGAGCTCCATTTAAACCATTAATGGAAAAAACCACTTTTTTTTTCGAAACTCTATTCTTTAAACTTAGCAAATTGCAAATAATATATGACTTTAGCAAAGTCATATATTAAGAATAAAAGACAGGCATCTATCAATACTTAAAATTATATAAAAAAATGTTTTATGGCAAAACTTTGTAAATCTATCAAGGCTGCCAAAATTTGACATACATAAGGCATTCAGACATATCTTTTGAACATTACAACAATAAGGTCAAAACTTTTAAGATTCAGTCTGTATGGAATAGGAGATCTATATACTGAAAAGGGTGCACTACACTGTTAATGCTGGAGATAAGCACAAGTCATTAATCTATGCAAGGGAATGAGTCACTACAATCATATTGGAAATAAAAAAGATTAACATATAAATAGAAACACCTAAAATGCACTCATTAACATAAATAACAGGTCATTATGTGTCTCCTTCAGGATGTAAAATGGTTTCTCCTCTTTGGGCTTCTTTTTATCCCACCCACCTCGCCCTCCTGTCCTCCTTCCATATCTGATGTCCCTGTCAGCATTGTCCACATCAAATAAAGATAGCTTGTTTATCAGATGCTGGACAACAGGCCGGCCCTGATTAAAGGTCTGCTGAACAATCTATTTCTCACAAACACAAATTGAGCCACATTTCACCTTTAACAAAATAATAAGGGTGGTTTTGAGGTTGGTCCTTCAAAACTGTAAGAAGTAATTATGTAGCTTACCACCTATACTGTAATGTTTTATCAGTGTTAGTAGCTTCCACATATATTGGCCTTGAGCATTATTGCTATCACTGCTGAGTTGCTACCGATTGTAAAAAGCAGATGCTCTGTACAAATCGAAACTGAATAAGGAGAACAACAGATTTAGACAAGGTGGATAGAAGGGCAGAAAAGATTACATAGATGCCTGTTTACAGCATGGGCAGCTCTCACTGCTTTTTTTTCTTGTTTTATTTTTTCTAGTCCTGTTCTTTCTCTGACCTATGCTCCGATGCAGTTCCTTTAACATCTGGCCACAAGAGAGATAAGCAGATTAATTGGAAGATTTGTATTTTTCCTCATTTAGCTTGTCTGGCTCCAAGATTTCCCCCCTTTCTCAAGCTCCTCTTACCTTTTTGACTTTTGTGAAGTTGGAATAAATAACCCTTGGAATGTGAGAAGGAGGAAATATTGATCTAAATGTGGGAAAAATGAATAAATTAAACTGAATAAAAAACATACAACAGACTTATAATCAGCCCTTTATTGTTACTGGGCAATTTTAACTGACAAAAAATTTCAATTTTCTGCAACAAATACAAAGATTCTAATATTACTATTCATGCCAATCACTGTTTTGGGGAGAAATATTTCTTAAGGGAAAATAATTTACTTGCAGGTGTAGAATAATAACAGAAAACCAACATGTCCTGAAGATATGACTGGCCTGCTGCTGATTCATACAGTATGTGCATCATTAATTGAAAGGAGGTGTTCAAAATAATAGCAGAGCAGAGTTCAATCAGTGAGGCAATTCATTCTATTAATAAAAGGATGTCAGACAGGTGCTTATTCAAAGCTGAAGGATTTATATATTGTTTGTTCTTCTTATGGTGCCCTCTTCATTATCCCCTCTGGAAACCTACGTTCTGGAGAACAGTGAACTTTGAAAAAAAGCTGATTAGGGAGGTTAAAACATATTAAAATGTGCAGATCAATGTGATCAAAGCCTCTACAATCTCCTGATTTGTTGTTCTAAGTAGAAGACAACAGTTTGTGGCAAGGAACCTGTGCAGTAAGAGAATGATTTCCTGAGAAATCTAGTTCCTCCAAAAGAAAGTGAAATGCTTTGAGATTAAAGGTGCAGCATATTTTGGGTTCATTAAAACCAGGATTAGTTTGTCTGATCACCATAAGACTGAAGTCAAACCAAAGCAGACAGTGAAGGAGGGTAGGGCAGACATTATGATAGGGGATTTTATTTCTCACTGTGGTGCTGGGCATGATCATCGCATAACAGAGGTCACGGGTCAGTTTAAATGGAAACCAAGAAAAGCAGAGAAACTCTGTGATTTAATCCAATTTTTTGGGTTCAAATACCAAGCAACAATGACGTAATATAGCCCTAAGGAACATTGGTTATACAACTCAATATTATTTCAGTTATTTACTGTAGAGATACATCTTTTTTTCCATGCTAAATTTGCAACAAAAAATGCAGAAGCTTCCATCTTGAATATATGCTTTTACTGATATTGCCACTACTTAATTTTCCATGGAGATTAATTTGATTCTTTTTTAAATATGTTTTCCTTTTGGTAAGAATGTTAAACACTCTCAACATGTTTGTGTATGGAAACAAAAGGTATTCAAAGAACTTCACTTTATTCACATTATATAGAATATAAAATCTTTATAATACAACTATTTTCAAAGACAACTTAGAGATAAATACCAATTCTTTCTTAATGTTGTATTCAGAAATAATGGCTCACATAATTTATTGTAGAGAAAAAAGATCAAATGAAGTTCTGAACTGATAAGACTAGCATCTCTTCTGCGCAAACCTACATTGGAAAATCCCTCAACATAATCATATACATCTGTAAGGGCAGAAGACCCAACAAGCATTTATGCACATGTGCATATGGCATGATCTTCCTAGAAAAATGTCTCCCACACCCTTAAAAAAAAAGTTCAAGCTACCTGATTCTGTTTCCAGATCAGTTAGCCAAAAAGTGACACAAACATTTTAAATGTTTAAAGTAGGTCAGACATGATTGTTGTTGTAGGACTTGTACTTATACACCTCGCTTTCATAAAACATGGATACATAAAAAGGTCTTAAAATTCAAAATGAGGCAAATCCAACTCAGCTACCTTTAATTGTCTGCATACTAATCATCATTTAGGATGTGGCAAGTTTTTTCTGCGATTATTTATGTCTTCTAACCATTCTTTTTAAAGGGTGTAACACATATTGTTGAATTTTAAAAATTCTAATTTGATTTTCAAGCCTTACGCATTTTCTCCAAACCACAAAGGATTGGTTTCTGAGCATGGATCAGAGTTTAAATGATGTTCTAAGAACTTTCAAATCAGGGTCATACCAGAAGGTTAGTGTTAAGCCATACACTGGATGTGGAGGGGTGCAGTTTGAGCACCACAAGGAACCAAACTCATTAAAATCAGTCTGTACCCTTATATCAGGCTGCAGCATTCAGTGTGAATTACTTTTTGCAGCTTGCACAGTACTCAGTGTGAGCCTGGAGACAGGCGGCTTTTTGCATTCTGCAACCACTTCTGATTTATATTTTGAATCACTGTATGGGTAGATCACTTAACTGTGTTTCACTCACCTAAAAGTTCACTCCTGATGGAAGGGTATTGGGCAGCATGTTTTATTGACAACCCCAAATAGATGCCAGAGGCTGAGGCCTATCATTAACTGGAGTTACATCGAGCTCAGGCAGCTCTCACGTCAATACAATTTGAAGTTTGACTTGAAAATAGGCCCCTGCTCCAAAAGAGACGTCTTGAGAGTTCAACTTCTGTGGCCAAATGGAGAAGATGGTCTCTAGAGAAAGGTTTTATTGCCATGGATGACGGTAGTACCATCATCGTCTAGGGTTTCTTTTTGCTAACAAAGGTACTAATACTTTGCATAATGCGGGACAGTGAATGTTCACCTCTATAAATCAACACCTAAATACTTTAAACCTGGATACAATTAGTTGTTTCAACAAGCTGATGATAAGGAAGGCTAATATAAAGCTTCTGGAAAGGCCCCAACCTCAACCTTATTGAAAATTTATGAACTACGCTTAAAAGCCAAGTCCATGGAAGGAAGCCAACCCATTCAAATAAGTTCTGCCAAATCAGATAAGAAGAGTGGTCAGATATCCGGATAGAAGTATGCAGAAGCAGATATTCCTGAAATGCATGTTTGTTGGATCATATAAAAATAAAATGTAATAAAAAAACATAATAACTGCTCATTTGTTTTTCAAAATTTGTGTAAATGATTACTTAATGCCTCTGACTGCTACAGCATATTTATAGTTAGGAATAAATGTATATCAAAATATCTTTTATGGCTAAAAAGCGCTTTCTACCTAAAATAAAGAAGTATGAAATGGTGCATACACTCACAAAACTATGCATATCCCCATTAGAGCTATAATGAGTCTGCCTGATTTGATGTATTGATCAGTTATTGCAGACTGCCAAGCACCCCTGGAAAACTTGACATCATGTAGAGGGAACAGGGGTACTATTCAGCTGAGGCCAATTATAACATTTGCAGTTATAGGCTGTCTCGATGCTGTTATTCAGATCGCGGGTCTATTTTTGGTTTTCTCAGATAATGCAACATTTTTGTGTAGACATGTGAACCACGTTCATAAATAGTGAACAGTAGGTCCCTTCACACAAAAGCAAAGCACATACTTTATATAGATAAAATAAAACCTACTCATATATTAATGCTACATAAAAAAAGAGTTTATTAAAGATTTATATCTTTACATGCCTTTTTTCAAAAAATACTGTAGGTTGAGGTCAAATCCCCCTTCACATACAATATGTTAAGAGATGTCTCTTCTTTATACGGTAATAAAACATTTCAGTTTTAAGATTAATTGTCCCCACATATTGTTTAAACATCCAGCTTCATCCCTTACTTCTTTAACAGTCCTGCACAGACGTTGTTGAACCACTTTAACATAACAACAAACAGCATAACGTAGAATAATAAGTCTCCAGCTGCAGCAGTATTTACTTTGCTACACTCTGCTTCAATACTTCCAAACGACCATTTGGTGCATTTATAATTACATACAGTACATCTTATGAATTAATCCCTGCACTAAAACAATCTTTGTTCCACATCCCCTCTGTGAGCAACATAACAATATACAAGATGTTTGTATTGCTTTAGTAAAACTGTTTCATTAGTATTGTTTTATTATGTTCCATAGAAAACAATGTTTGAATTTAAAGGTTCAGTGAGTCAGTGGCCATAGTCACCGAAGTCAGCGTAGTGGGATTACTTCCAGGGTTTCCAGTTTAACCAATCCACAACAATTGTAATCAGGATCACGGGTACCCCGAAGCTCGTTATCGCCTCCCTAAGTCGAACCAGCTTTAACTGATCATGAATCTGTGAACACACACCTATAAAGGGGCAGGTTCAATGTAGCGGACCATTCACAGTCAAGAGTGTTGTATTTTCTCCTGTGAGAAAATAAAACTCATCTAACAGAAATACGAAAAGGGGGAAAAAAAAGCTTCAATGAAAAGTCAAACACGGTGCTGGCTTCAAAGAGTTGCCAAATCACACCACAAAGAATTGCTCACTTTGTGAAATTTATGGAAATAAGCATAGTGTAGGGCGGATGTAGATTTGACCAATCATATGCCTCCTGTCTGCGGCACTGTCTGCAGTCACCTACAATTCTGGAGAGGTGCACCAGAGCATCTACGGAAGGGGGCGGGGGCACATTCTAGTTAACTGTGACAAACATGCAGATGACCTGCTTTTAGAGTATAAATCAGCCTAAAATATGGGTCAATTGGAAAAGAAGTGTACCCGTGACATCACCCCACACTCAGCTCGTCAGGAGCTGCATTTCACTTCCTGTTATTAAAAGTCTCTAGATAATATTAAATTATTACGTTTTTCATTAAGTGTGGGGACAATAATGAACACATTCAGATACACATCAAATGAACATTTTTCCTAATAAAACAAAAAAATCGTCATCAGAGCCAGCAGTCCTTCACACACGGCTATGCCAAGAGAGGGCTGCTCCAGACGGGCTGCCGTTAGCCCTGGCTGCCATCAGCCTCGGAGTTCCGCTGGTTGCCGCGGTCCTCTCAACTTTAAATTACGCATTAAATTGTTAATGGACCATATAGTGACGCTTTAAAGTATAATACTCTCACCTAAAATGATCTTAAAACATACTTTTATTGAACAACAGCAACAGAAAAGAGAACTTTTAACTTAATACTCTGAGCACTGTGAACGCTCCATTGGAAGCTGCTGCTGCCGCAATGCATGCTGGGACAGCTGTCAATCTCTGATGTATACTTGGTAAAGAGGGAGGGGTGAGAACCACACCCGGGGACTTTTTCTGTTCTCGGTCTGCTCTTCTTGTGAATTGGAACAGTACTAGGTCTGAGGTTGATGACGTTTCACTAGTACACAAGCATATGAGAATGCACAAGTACACATAATTAGAAACAGCCTCAGTAATTCTGCTTGCTGGTACAGACCACAGTTTTAATAAAGCCAAACAACAACAAAATAAGCCAGACTTGGCTGGCTAAGCCTGGCTTATGAACTACAGAAAGACGTTGCTCTAAAAATGTCCAGTGACAAGTCTTACCCAGTTAGGTATACAAACAATTGGCTCCAAGATTATTAGGGGGCAAGCTCCTAATACCCCAAGTATTTTAAATGCAATCAGCTACACAGACTGAGCAGAAAAAATACATGTGTTGAGCTTTTCTAACTGCTTGAATCTAGTCTGAATAAACAGTTTCAGATTTTTTTCTTTTTCCAATGTTAAATTGAAACAATTTCAGCAAATATCCTCCATTAAGCTGTAATGTAAAAAGTACAAATGATGGCTCTAAATCAAGCCTGGATACCTTTTAAAGTTTCAACTTGTTTTACAGCCAATACAGAGAGCTCCATCTGGCCCAAAAATATCTTTTTTACCAAGGGGCACTTTTTGATGAACAATTCAGTCTTTCCTCCTTTATTCTTTTTGCACATTCATAGAGCATTTGGAGTTGCTCATTTAAGTGAATGAAGTTAACTATTCTGAAGTGTACTGCCTAAAAAATCAAGTGGATGAAGCTAAAGGAATTAAATAGTGTAAACAAGTAGAGCAACAACACAAGTTACCTTAATGAAAATGAAAACTAAACAGAGACAAAAAAACAACTGAATCAAACTAAATCTTTGTTATTTATTTCATGTTAATTTTGTTTTTTTTGAAATGCTCAGAATCTGACCACCTTTGTGTCACACTGTATAGCCATTTCCATTGGCCTATAACACCTGTCACCAGTTTAAATCAGGTTTTAAACTTAAAAGATGAAGATTTGAAAAATGCATGTACATCACGATTTTTATTTTTTCTTCTAAATTCTAAATAGTAGAAGCTTCAAGAGAGCTCCCATGTGGCCTTATAAATGTAAGATGGATTAATCTAAAAAAATTTCATTAGTTTCATTTTCCTCTGCATTATTTAAGTTGTCAACATATCCTAAAAATCTGTTACCTTGGCTAAGCTGGTGATCAAATGGTCTATATTACATAGGGAAATTAATAGAAAAGCTGTATATTTTTTAAAGGAAAAGTGCATATGCAAAGGTATATCCCTTCAAATGGCATTATGACATTCAAATATATAATAATGACCTTTGGTCTTACGTTGTAGTAATCACTTGATTAGAAACGTTCTCATTGGAAGACAACACTGAACAATGATTAAGGACTGTTGTATAAATAACATTTACACACAATGCTAAAAAAAAAAGTCAAATTACAAAATAGCTATCCATTTGTGAGATTAAAACTACTGAAGTGATGGAGTAGCAGAATTTTTGTAACCGGTGTGTCTGGGAGGGTAGAGGTTGAGGGATGGAATTTTTCAGGAGGAGACTGTTTGAGTGCTCTGTTCTCTAGCACAAGACAAGCACTTGTTGCCAAAAGCCAAAGAATACCAAAATCAATATTGCCCCTGCTATTCCAGGAACAGCAACAAAGTGGGTGTATTGAGTTTTTCTACATTTTTGATCCAAAGGAGATTAAACTAATGGGAGTATAACCCAAACTGTTTCCCAAGAATGTTTTTCCTTCCTATAGATTACCAAAATACCCTTGCTAAATTAAGACCTGATTGCCTTTGGATGGCTGTTATTAATGGCATCAATAGCTGTTGTAAAAGCCCTCAATTACTGGCATAATCTTTCCTGACCCACCTCTGTGACATCATCACTTTCAATACTTTAAACCACACTGAAAATAGCACATTTGATATAAAAGCAGCAGTTTATGGGGATCTTAAAGTGCTTGTCACTGTGTGAGTGTATATACATGTGTGTATGACAGTTTGAATCACTATTAGGGTATCATTTTCCTTTTTTAGCATTCTTGTCTCTTTTAATGTAATGAACCTTGTGAGAGAATTGAAAACGTACTCACAGGTGAGCAGCATAGTCTATCTTTCCTTATGGACCTCTGGCTAGATTTGGAAATTACATACTGTAGTGATGTACAGGTATTAGGAATATAGGCTATGGAGGTCATATTTCTTTATATAGTTACCTCCCTTTTGGTTTCTTCCTACATCATGCTTATGGCAAAGAAGGTGATATACTTTATTTGCCACTGAGCTTCGTTGTATTCCCTACACATATTCTTTCTGTGTTTCATAGCTCAGGGAGTAAAAGCCCCATTTAGCTTAGCTCATTGAGCTTTATCTCTAACATATATCAAACCTTACTTTAATGTAGAAGGGATGATCCCATCTTTTTATGTGTCTTAATACTGCCTAGATGTACAAGGATAGGAAGTCGTTTCAACATAAAATTAAATATGAATCAAGATATTGAAAGAGCTAAGAAACCAGAAGGTGAAACCTGCAACAATGAGGCTGAATGAACTCCTGGGGGAACAGTGGGTAACCACAAATGGAAAAATATAAATTTTAGCTTAGTAAGCTGTTACAATTCTTAACTTTAGCAAAATACCTATGAATCAGTTTAATGTAGGAAAACATAAAAAAAAAAAAAACTGAAAAGGAGGGAAAAACAAGAAGTTGTCGGTGTGTCTCATTAATCAAATTGTTTAACACAGTTTTAGGGGTGCTGACATAGGCATTACAGCCAGCTTGGTAGCTGAGATGCTGACAATGAAGAATTTGGCTGTTCAGCTCATGGGTTGCTAAAACAGATTTCCACCTGAAAATGCTCAATAAGATCAATCAAAAATAACTTCACAGCTATGCAGTCTTAATGCCCCTTTTTTGGTACCTGTGTAAAGCTAATCTATATGTTCCAAAAAGTAAAAAAAAAACAAAAAAAAAAACAATCCACTGGACTTTGTTTTTAAGTTTGAAGATGTTTGGCTTTCCATCCAGGAAGCGTATTAAATTAAAAATGTCAGAATTAGCATTGAGTTCTTCCGGGTTCAATTTGCATGCTTAGAAAACATGCAAATTGAACCGGAAGAATGGGTCCGCCCCTTAGGAATAGGGAGTCGTTAAGATCTAAGAACTTCTTAAAACTTGGAAACCAAGTCCAGTGGTTTGTTGTTCAACTTTTTAAAAAATGACTATGACCTGGATGAGAATCTTCACCAGCACTGACCTATATGTGTTATTTTTTTCTAGTAAGTAATATTGCAGATTTTACTATGCCAAATTTAATTATGATAAAACCAAGTCAATCTTTATTTGTGTTTTTCTCTTAACGATAGCTCAGGCTAAGCCACCTGGATGGCTAGGGGATTTTTCAATTCAATTCAGTTTATTTATATAGCGCCAAATTCACAACACACCTCATCTCAAGGTACTTTACAGTTCAACCAGATAATACAGTCAAAGTGATCCAAAGTTTTCTATCTAAGGAAAACCAGTTGATTGCATTGACTCATTGACTCAAATACAATCCCTCACACTAAGCATGCTTGTAGTGACAGTGAAGAAGAAATACTCTCCACTGTCGCTATAAGCATGCTGGGGGAGTCAAATTTTTCACAAACCCATGCAGTACCTCTGTGGCCCAGTAGGGGATCATAGATAAATTTATCAATTTGAAAAAATTCCTGGCTTCAGTAACTGCAATGAACCAATGTCAAATTTAAAGAATAACTCCAAAATTGACAGCTTTTGCTAGACTCTACACATAGATGTCTTTTTTCTCCCACAATCCTGACAACGTACTGCACCTTTTTTGATTTCCTGCTTCTGTATCATCTCTGTGTGGTGCTTTCCTCATGTTTAAAACGTGTACTGCTTTTAAATTTTGCATCATTACTGGTATTGAACAACAAACTGAGGTCAGTAGCTCTGCCATTGAGGAGTATAAAGTAGTTCTTTGTCGTGATTCCCTTTGTAGGGTTTGCTGTTTGAATAGTCAGCTCTGCTATCTTTATATACATTTTCAGTAGCAAGTTTCCATGGTGAAGTGGTTATTGTCTTTGACTGTAATACAGGGGACCTGGGTTGGCACAAGTGGCACAGAGCCAGTAACTGTAGCTAAGCACACTCTATACTTAGGGGAGAACTGGGGTCCCAGTCAGCACTTGCAAAAATGAATCTGTCTCATAGACCGGGGCTGCTAGTGCTGCTTTAGGTCGTAACATCCGTTTAAATACAGTAGACAGCATTGCATTACAGTTTACAATCTAATGATGTCATCTTTTTAAGCAGCTGATTGCAGAATTTAGTTGGGAAGGTAGTGTGACTAATTAATTGAATTTCAGAGTGTTTATAAATATGTAACACTATAAAAAGCAGATAGAAAAATAGATATAATATTCTGAGCAACAATCAACTTTGCTTAAAACATTTTTCAGTGTTTTTACTTAGGCTTATATATCAAACTCAAAATAGCAAGGAATTAAATGCCACTGTCTTTCAAATATTTATTGTATACATTGTTGCTACTGTCAATATTTAACAAAAAGCTTTTTAATAGGTAACTAAATACCATAATTGTTATATAATATAATAGAAGGATGAAGAACATTTTAGTGTTTCTGATTCAAGCATAATCAATCAGATGAAGCATTTTATTAGTTTTAGTCTAAAAACTGATATTTTTGTCCACTGTCATCATACATAAGAATCTCATACTGCTCCAACATTCTCCAACATGCTCCAACAGTGTGCTTTAAGATGCTACATGTTTCAGATGACAGTTTTATTTCAGGAAGGGTCTAAAATAGTTAACATTGAATTGCATTATATGAAATGTGGGATTTGATACTTTTAAACTATAAAAATAGACATTGATTCCAGGCATCTCTGAGGTTTTCAAAATCTCTTTTGAAAAAAAAAAAAGTTTACTCTCAAACATTTGTAACTATAATAAAATCTAAGGAGGCTCTCTTAACTATTTTGCAAGAAAACTAAAACAATTAACACATTTTTGCCTTGGAACAAGATTGCCCTGGGTTTGATTCCTGGAGTTTGCATGTTCTCCTCATTCATAACCATTCTCTCCTGGTACTACAGCTTCTCTGTGTTGCACTGCAACAGACTGGGACCTATCCAAGGTGTATTCCGCCTTTCGCCTATTGAATGCCAGAGATAGGCACCGTCCTCAATGCGACCCTGACAGAAAAACCCGGGAGAAGATGGATGGACCTCATTTGATCCCAGTGACAAAATGCTGAAAATGACACATTGCTGCAGTTAATAAATGCATGTAATCATATTTCAGTTTTTGGAAAAGGGTTGACAATCAAAATTCCTCAAGAGTAAATGTCAATTAAGTGTAGAGAAGATATTTCAGAAGACAGTTTAATAAATTAAGCCTTTAAGCCTGAAAGGAAGCTGCCAAGTAATTTATGTCATAAAATCTGTGTAATAACATTTTTCCCAACCAAAATAGGTATATTTCAGTCAGGGGAAAGTCTACGCAGAGTTAAATAGTGTAATATTGATTTGGTGTTTATTATATCAATAAATACATGTAATCTATAGTCTCAGTCTTAATTAAGTAAAATTATTTCACGTGTTAATTCGTTTTTCAGGTTTTGAAGCACAGCTTACACAACAACGTTTATTATCAAAAAGTATACTATAGTTCATTTACACAGCAACAATTCAAGTTTTCTTGTCAAATAGCACAATTTGATGATCAATAGAAAGTAATGTGTGCAACATTACAACTGCTGACCAGTTTAAACTCAAGACAAGTATCAATAAAAAGGGCAGATTAAAAAGAAATTATTTGCATTGCTGATTCCTTTTAATCTAATGACAATTCTCTGTCCATTTTGCCCTTCATTTTGTTAGCAATAGGTATTTGTGCATGTTGTTGAGTTTAAAGAACATACCACAAACTAGTGTCATAGGAGGGAACACCGTTTTCATAGTGCTACTGTTGCTGTGTGGAAAATTATTGTCACAAACATATGTTGACAGAAACAGAAAAAGATGGTGTGCAGGTCTCTATATGAAAAAAACAAACAACTACAGATATACACTTGTAGCCACTTCCCTCATACTTACATAATTTGATACTAAAAGCTCACAGAACACCACAGGACAAAGCAAAGCACTCCATGATCTTGTTATATGTACCAAGAAGATTTCCTGCTTTACATAACATTTTATCTCTCCTCTTGCCAACTGTGCTGTTTCGCTTTAAATTAAAAGTGATTTAGAATGAATAAAACAAACCCTGCCAGGTCTAGAACAACCTAGATAAAATGGCTTGCCACGGCCATGTGTCTTTACACAAGCTCAATTTGCATAAAATGCTGCTTAAAACTGTCTTGTCAAATGATGTTACCCTTGTCAGAATCAGCTGGAAACACAAACAAAAGATTAACATTAGCTGTGACAGAAATATGACTTTCAGGTTGGCTGTGCAAAGGCAGGAGAGGCGTGTACTTTTTTTTAACTTCAATACAAAGTATGGGATTGCTTTTGGCTTCAGCTCTCTAATGCCACACTCTCAGAGTGGAGTGTGTGTGGTCTATTACTGTTTACTCACAAGCATAAACTCAAGACTGTCACCAGTGTGTGTGGAGACACGGTGAGTAGGGACTGCAGGAGAAAAAGAAAGCTGAAACATTCCAGAGCTGAAATCAACCCTCTAGGCCCACAGGAGATGAGATGTCAGGAGGTCAAAGTACATCAAACTGTCAGGTTATAATACAGTGATTAAGAAGAGTCAATCAGCAGTACAGAATTAGGCTCAGGGTCAGAAAATAATTCAGCTAAGGTGTTTGGATCTTTGGCTGACAGTGTGAAGGTGGAAATAGAAAGACAAATGAGCTGCTAAGTCAGCTCGCTATCAAAGTGTTCTCTCAGAAACTTTGCTAATAATAACAAGAGGGCAAAAAGAAGAAGGTCAGACAGTTTGAAAAAAAAATCTGAAAAGAAATTCTGGTTTTGTTCTCTTTCTCTACCATTTTCATAATAGAGAAAGAGAAACTAAAAACATAAATCAGTTTTTAAGCAAATCATTCCATACGTAAAGTAATACAGGTAATGAATCTAGCCTGGCTCACCCAACTTAGGTCATGAATTAAATGGGATTTACCCCATGGCTGGCCTACCAACTGGGCTGCTCAGTTGCGCATAGGGTAGCACTGCTGCCATGCAGATCCCGGCCCAGGGTCATTCTGCATGGAGTTTGCATGTTCTCCCTGAGCATGCATGGGTTCTCTCCGGGTACTCCAGCTTCCTCACACAGTCCAAAAACATGACTGCTAGGTTAATTGGCTTCTCTACAGTCCCTAAGGTGTGAGTGTGTGTGTGAATGGTTGTTTGACATGTTTGTCTCTGTGTTGCCCTGCGATGGACTGGCGACCTGTCCAGGGTGCACCCTGCCTCTTGCCCAATGACGGCTGGATATAGGCACCAGCATCCTTCGCGACCCCCACTCGGGATAAGCATGTTACAAAATGGATGGGTGGCCTTCCAAAACTCACCACCAACTCAGTCACAAGAAAACCCAGAGTAAGCGTTTCCACTTCTCTACTTAATATTATACAGAGTTTCTAGGCAAAAGAAAGAAGCATTTTTACAAACTCATACTCATTATACTCAAATCATAAATAGCTGTCTCTCTATTGCCTTATTATATATTGCTCCATAACACGTGTTTATTGGAGATATATTTGTGTGTCTTTCGCAGTGTTAGTGCATCTAGAGTTTTCTAACTCCCGAAAATACATCTTTCCAGAAGGCAACAGATGCATTTGCCAATGATGCAGTGACATGTATGAAGTCATCTCGGAGCTGCATGCTGAAGTAAAACAAACATGGCTGCGTGAATGGACGCATCTGTAGACTCCGCGACTCAGTATGTTTTAGCTGGAATACCGTATATCTCATTTTTGATTTGTGACTTCGTGGATGGGGAAGATTTTTTTTACGTTCCTCCCGAAAGGATTTGGCAAGAGTTCGATTTATCAGTTAACTCTGTTAGTTGTAAAACAATTCAAGAATATGATACCTCACAGCTGCTACTGCTATGATTGGCTAAAATCTCGACATGGGGCATTTGGTGGTTTACCAAGTCAGCTCAAAGAATTGCATTTTGTAACACTTTCCACAGGAGCTTTTCGAGGTGAACTCAAATTGAACTACTGTATGCCGAGTTACATTACAGTTACGTCTTTAAAGCCTTTTGTGAAACTACTATTTCCAGACTCTAATGACTAAACAGGTGCAGGAATTGCTGGTTTGATGCCCCAGAATGTTACTAAAATATTAATTTTATTCAGACCTTTAAATTTTTAAATATTTTTTCCCATGTTTCCAAGTCTTGGTGAAACACTGCTTTCTTGATGGGAAGAAAAAAAAAAAAAGGAAAGATCATGTAAGCAAGGGCCCAAATACTTCAGAATTAATGAGGTAAGAATACCAGCTTAAGGCTCATTTGGAATAAGTCCATGTATAGATGTAGCAGAGCTGGAAAAACTCAATCTGTTGTCCCAACCTTTGCTGCCAAGGCTACACAGGCTTCACTCTCTTGCCCATTTCATTTGTGATCAATGCCCATCATACGCAGCAGAGTTCAGCCAATACAGAGAGAGCAACCAAGCGTAAAAGTACCAAATCTTCATATGTTCAGATTGATTTAATAAAACTTACATGGAAAACACCTCTTAATGGTATTATGGTTTCAAATAGGGGCATTAACAAAAGAAAAAAACAACAAGAGCAAAGAAGAAGAGAAAAGGAAAATAGAAAAAATGACTTTCATTATGCTCTGTGATCGACTTGTGACATATCCTTAATTTACCTTGCCTCCTAAAAACTTTAACCTGGCAAAAAAACTAATGAATAAATCACTTTATTTCAGAAAAATTCAGTAAAACTGCAAATGTAACACATACAAACATTATGTGTAAGTTATTACACATGCAATTACATAATATGTTTAATTCAGCGCTTATGTCTAAGATGGGGTAAGAAGAAGTGAAACTCATTTAATCATATCCCTTGCTCCTTTCTGTTTCTTTACATCAATTCTCCTACTTAACTTACGACTCCTTGCAACTCCAAGGTCCAGTAAGTGGGCAAATAAATCTAATGTTCATATTGCATAAAATATATTGCATACAATCACACGTAGTTTCATACATCCTCATTCATACAAATATTTTGCATAGCCCACATGACCATTAAAAAAATATGTATACACCAATGTAAAGTGACCATTAGTACCCTTGATGTTCACTGCCCTTCTTCCGTGTCATATCTTTTTAAGAAAACCATGTTGAGCCTCTGCCTAAAACAATTTTCAAACTTGAATATTACTTTGTTCTGAGTTCAATACTTTCACAGCATTTTTTTTTTATATGTGTTTGAGCATTTAGGATTTTGAAGTATAGATTATCCCTGTAGTTATACCCTCCCTTTCTTTCAGAAGTTATTGTATGCTGTCTGGTAACTATTTATTTTAAGTTTTATACTTTGTGAGATTTGAAAGTATACCAGATTAAAGAAAGCAGGCAGTAGGCAAGCAGGAGGGAATAAATAAATAATGGATCAGTGTGGCAATTCCTTATGAACTATCCTGATTCTGCTGCTTTTCTGAAATTAGTTACAGAAAAAAAAGGAGCAAACAAAGTGTATTAGAGTAAATACATATAAGCTAAATAATTATGCACATAGCTTTTAATACTATCTCCATTAGGTTACTGTAGCTACATTTATCCACAATCCATAGTGTATGAGCAACAAATAAAAGCAAAGGAAAGGGATGTAATTTGAACACTGCTATAACATTTAAGACCATAAGAAGCTTAAGGTACTGTTGAAATGTTTACGTGAGAAAGCTTTATTTTCTGGGACGTCTTCCACAAACATCTGCCCACACCAGGCCAAGAGCAACAACTAAGCCGCTGTGTCTGTGTGTGTGTGTGTGTATAGGCCTCCATGTGATCTTGGATGAGCTCAAACACCAGGAAGGTAAAGGCTTGTGCCACAAACAATCTATTACCACATGGAAATACATTTGTACCCTGCTTTATATACTGTATTTACTTTTGAATTTCATTTAATGTTTTATGACATCAGGGACTCTCTCTCTGGTACCCTTTGACATTGTTATCATTACTGTTAAACAATGAGCATTTCATGATTCTAGCTAGATTAACTAGATTTGCTAGATCTAGATTTACTGTAAAACCGCTTCATCTTTCAACATCTTTCTACCCCACTCCCCAACACCCCCCAATCTGTACTACATTAAAAAACAAAAGAAGAATGACCACTGCCATTATGCGTATCTATGGATATGTATGCATGGTAACAGTTGCCTGGAGCTACCAATGCTAAGAATAGCTTGAATTTGTAGAAAGAGCATCAGGAAAAAAACTAAACAAAAAAGAAATTAACAAGAAACCTTTTGCACTTCAAGTTAATGGGTCTCAGCTTTCATGGTCACAGTTAATTCTAATGTGATGCAGTCCTTTCCATTTACATAATGACTGTGTTGCAACAAAGTTAATAATGGTTGTGTAGTGAATCAATCACTCCTAATTAGGATATTAGAAACCCATTTTACTGCTTATTTTTATGTAAATATTGCTATTAATCTAAGGGGCGTTGACAGTTTAGGGCACTGTGTATAAAGGGCTATATAGAGTTTTTTCATATAAGAACATTTCTGAACATTTCTACGCAATTTTCAAGTTATATATAAAAAAATAATAATAATAAAAAAAAAAAAAATATATATATATATATATATATATATATATATATATATATATAAGTATAGATAAAAGACAAAAATATGAAATGCATTTCATTTTAGCAATCTTCA
>NW_015151174.1:406597-433198 GCF_000732505.1 Cyprinodon variegatus
CATATTATCTACAACAGATTATAGGAGATATGCTATAAATCTGGGTGATATGCAGAGGATGTGTTGCATTTTGCTGTGAACACTAAAGGATCTAAGCTTCCTTAAGAATTAAAGTATGCCCTCTCCCGTCTTGTAGACAGCCACTTCCAAAGCCTTTACATTTATATTTACCTAAAAAAAAGAAAGCATGTATTAAATTTGTTCTGCTTCACAGACATGCACTTTTTTCTGGTGATCTACCACATAAAATTACAAATAATTAAATGTGAAAACCTTTAAGGGGTATTAAATAGTTTAACAAGGCTCTGAACCGCTAAAACTGCTTTGTGAGCATTTCAGTGGAAGTAACACAGACAGCCCAGGAGTCACTGTGGCCTGAAGTTAGGAAATATTGTATGCAGTCATGGCAGCCGTTAAATGCCACAGCAAAACTGGAGCATAATTTACCCACTGGGACCTCACGTGACTCATTCAAGCAAAAGTCAAAACAGTTCCAATAAAATACTTTACTTTACAATGATGAGAAGAACAAACAAAAGCCCTCCTTATACAGATGCTTTGACTACTAACTTAAAAAAAAAAATCTGTATCAAGAGTTTTGCAACATTCAAAGGATGCTGCAATTCTTTACACCAAATACTGGTGTGTTATAATTGACCTTCTTGTAAGAATTGATACATATGATTACCTCTCTCTATCTGTTGAGTTCTCTGCTCTTGTTTTCTTGTTTCTTCTTTATCTTTTTCCCTTTCTGTTTATCTATAGCGGCATTGACCCAGACATGTTTTGACCCCCAAAGGACTTGTGGGCGGACACTGCGGTTTACCTGGTTCTCCTTGTGTGTCCATGCAGCTCTCATTATCTTACGTCACTTTGAGAGAACATCTAACCGCCTCTCTCGCTTCTTCCCTATCGCTAACTCACCCTCCTGGGAGCAACAATTAGGGAGGCATTAAGCTAGTGAGCCAAACCACCTCCCACTCCGACCTCCCCCAAAGGGAAAGAATAGAAAGGAGAGCTGAGAAAGTGCCAGCATGCAGCTGCAACCCTTTCTGAAGGGCTGTAACCTCTAAAAAAAAAAGCCCTGATTAACAGGTTGAGGAGATTGATAGAGAAAGACAGAGAAATGTGTAGAATTACAGTGTTAAAGTCTCCGATCCATAGCTGAATGTAATCTGGAAGTCAAGAGTTAAAACAGTCGGTCAAATATTCCTTACAAATTTTTTGGTTGGATTTTTAGTTAATCCTAGGGTTTTTATTATGTTTTTATTATGTGAAGCCAAAAACATAAAACTACACTATGGAAACTTTATAGTCAATATTTAGTGTTGCAAGATTTTATTCTACTGTACATAATCACGTAAAGAAATTTTCTTGAATTGAACTCTTAATAAATACGATTTTTTGTAATTGTTTTTACATTATAACCAAAAGGATCTGCAATGCGAAATTATGTTTTATCTGCCCCATTGATTTGCTTTATCTGCCCTAGCAAGGCTCCAGAATCTATGGAGGGAGCTCAAACTCTGTGTTTCTCAGCAACAGCCAAGAAACCTGACGGATGTAGAGATTATCTGTGTGGAGGAGTGGGCCAAAATCCCTCCTGCAGTGTGTGCACACCTGGTGAAAAACTACAGGTAATGTTTGACCTCTGTAATTGCAAACAAAGGCTACTGTACCAAATATTAACACTGATTTTCACAGGTGTTCAAATAATTATTTGCAGCTGTATCATACAAATAAATAATTTAAAAAAAATCATACATTGGGATTTCTGGATTTTATATTTTGGATTATGTCTTTCACAGTGGATATTCACCTACAATGAAAATGTCAGACAACTCCATGATTTCTAAGTGGGATAACTTGCAAAATAGCAGGGTGTTCAAATACTTTTTTTCCTCACTGTATTAGATACAATGACCCTATGTGATTATTAGCTTATAAAGGTACCATTATATTTTAATCTGTTGTCTTTTGTGTTTATTTTACAGAGTGAATAATTTATCACTCAGGCTGGATTCAACCTTCTTTCAGTGGGATCCGAATGAACAGAGACAGATTTCTTTGGTTGGTGATTAATAACTCTGCTGATAGCAATAGTCTAAATTGCTAAATTGGTGAAGGCAATTTTAAACAGCCGGTCCAGGAGTCCAACCTTTTATGTAAAAGACTAAAAACCCCGGTGAGGAAGCAAATTACAGTTATATTCATTCATCTTAATAATCAGTAATTAGTTTTACCCTCGATTTGAATGACCCGTTAATTAACTATAAGTTTGAGTTCTACTTATTTTATATGTTCATAATCTTCTGGTAAACTTGAACAACAAATTTGATTAGTAATCTTAGTTGAATTTCACTAGTTTAGTTTAGATTTTATTATCTAAACTACATTGATCCAAGCGTTTACTGAGTTTTGTCAGTGCATTACTATATTTTAAATAGAACTTGTGAATTTAATACATGTTTTCTACTTTACTGTTTGACAATATTCCTGCTTGAATTACATTTTCCCAATACCAAAAGCATTAGTACATGTCTTCATAGGACAAATATGAAATTAGTCTATTAAATATTAAGTAAAATATATGCTCAACGGGCAGGTTATCAATAGTTACATAACCTTTAAATTGAATCAATTCACAACCCTATAAAAAACATACATGCAACCTCAGCATCTAAGGTGTGATTCAACACCCCCACAGTTGTTCTAAACTATCAGCTGCATGTAAGCCTGTGCATAAACATGAACACTTGGCCAACCACCCTCTACCATGATTCTAACCTTTCTTATAATTCAACTATTTCCTTTGGCTGCTCATGAGTTTCAGAACAGGTAAGGCCCAAGAACCCAGATTAAAAGGAAATGTAAACTAAGAAACTGGGAAGAGGAATGAGAAAATAGGACAAATGAAAATAAGTGTAGAAATTATTGAAGAGCAAATAGAAGCGAGTAGAAGAGTGGGTACAGTAAAACCTCTCCTATTGCTGGCATCCTGCCAGCTTGTGGACAGAGATGCAGTTCTCCGCTCTCCACCTACTGAACGCCTCCTCATTTGAACGTTCACTCTGCATTAAGGGCCCCAATCAAATATTCATTCTCCAAAACCTGTACTTATATAACCAATACAAGCGTGTCTGCACACTGACCTGGTTGACAAGAACAACACATTACATCAAATGCGGAGCAAACAATCATCCATACTGCAAGCAAAGGGGTCAGCACCACTGGCCCACACATAGCAAATAATATTGTTACACAGAAGGCAGCAAGACTGATCTATGCAGTTCTCAGGTTGAGGTAATTAATAAAGAGATTTTCAATTAAAGATATAAGCATAAAATTGAATACAGAACTACAAGTTCACACTAACTGAGTGAAAAATACTAGCAGAATTAGTGTTATTTCCATATACTGTGGTGAAGAAAAAAATAAAACAAAATTGAAGAGATTGATGAGGATAAAAGCTTAAGAAAATGATTGAATTAATCAGAGTCAATCAGATCTATGCTTGGTGCAACACTGTTGTGCTCCTGTCACATACTGATCTAGTTTTGCTGCTTGCTAAACAGTCTGGACATCAATCTGGATCAAAGTGGACCATTCAGGCTGGAAGTCAGCTGATAAAAAAGCAAAGTTTTCAGGTAAAAGACCAACAAGTCCAAATTTTCTGGACTTATATATCATTACAAATTCTTTTCAAACCATTAACCAACAGCCATAATAAACATGAAGACTCAAATAAAGAAAAAAAAATCAAAAACAAAACTCACCCATGATAGATCCAAGGAAATTAATGCAAGGAGAAAAATTAAAGAGCATTCCATTGAAAGCAATACTAAGCTGAAGTACACTACTATGGCATGATAGATACTATCTTTATGGATCCTATTTCAATTCATAACAAATATAATTTTGATATTTCGTGAAAAATGAAGGGTATCATATACCAAACTAATTCATGTTATTTGAAGAACATCATAAAAGTTCTAGTAGATTGGGAAGTAGCAGAGGGACTTGAACAAGTAAAATGCACCACAAACTGGTCAGCATTATCTCCCCGATGTCCTGCACTGATTACAATTAAATTCTGATTAATTTCTGGATAAGCAGTGGAGTTCCCATGGAAACCTTCAAAGAGCTAGTTATATAAAAAGTATTTGATTGTTCTCATAGTAATAAAGATTTTTCAGTTGATTAGTATTAAAAAGAGAGTATAAACAAATCCCCCCACATTATAATTGAAATAAAATAGAAAAATGCAAGCTTACTGATAAGGGGTGAATTCCTTTTAAATTTACTGATTATTTCTTGTAAGAATAAAACAGAAACCTAAGACAGTCAGTGACTTTCTGTTTTTTGGGCATTTCTTTGTTGCAAGTTCCTTAAGGTGAAGATAGGTGTCTTCTAGGATTTAGAAAACGCATCATGACTTTTTTCCCATTTGTGTGCATGCCGCTGTAATGTGTTGACTTAGCAATGTTCTCCTCTTGCTTCCCTTTAGCCGAGGTGCATGTTGTGTGGGACTTTAATGGAATCTCACAGAAGCTCTTCCACCTTTCTAACAACGGGGCTGGGACAGTTTTATTCTTATCAGCGTTTCAACAACTACAACGAGGGCAGGACACATCAAGGATTCAATAATTTACGACTATGTGCCATTACTTTTTTGTCACCATGGTAACTAGCCTTATCAGGAGAGACCACCGGATGCCTTGCTTTTATGTCAACTGCCATCAATTTCTTTCAACAATGCTACCTTTTTAGCAATGTCAGAAAAAGTACAATACGGTCACAGCTGAACAAAGCTGCTGGTAATCTACCAAATTTCTATGACAGAGTTTTCCTCTTTGCTTTAAAATAAATATGTGGGACAGCATGTGTAGGAGCTGAAAAACCATGTCATGTGACTATAATGTTATTATTTTGTTTCTGCAATATTTTTTAGAGTAAATAAATAAAATAATAAAAATAATTTGGGTGTCTTTACATTCTATTTTCTAATTCTAGACAATTAAGGTTACTACAATTTTTTTGTTTGCTAAATGTAGCAATCAATAATTTACATTAGGTAAGACTACTGGGCCTTTAAAGAATCTGCCACAGATAATGGGGTTACTGTATGGCTTTGTAATCCTATGGTAGGATACTTCACAATAACTGAGTTAATACATTCTCTGCAAGAAGTCATGTCTCTTTATTAGAGGGCAAAAGAAAGAAGGCAGTTTTTCCACAATAAATGATGTGCTGAACTTGTAAGATGTCTTTGTGGGTCTCTTCAACACTACAGAAAATATTTTTTTGTTAAAACAAAAGCAGTTTCCCTAACTTGACTGGGAAAGTAAGAACATCCATCCATTTTCTTACACGCTTAATCCCAAGAGGGGTCGCTGGAAAGTAAGACCTTCTGCTAGTAAAGTAATACAATTTATGTTTTAAGTAAAAAAAAAAAAAAAACAATCAATCTTATTTTAAGTACATATCTAATTATATTATTTTAAGAGCAAAGATACGAATTTCCACTTGCTTAAATCAAGGAAAAATGCACCTACTTTAAGAAATGTTCCACTTATTTCTGGATAATGTTTTGTGATGTGCTGTAGCTGAGAATGAAAAAGGTTTGACCAAAATATTGATCAAGAAAAAGCTAGAAGAACTTCAAAATAATAATATTAATAGCTGCAAGAACAGAAAAAATGTATTCTATCCCTGAAGCCTTGGAAATGTAAACAACCTAAAATGAAATGGTATTTGTGAGCAAGATGATCTTCATGCCTGACTCACTTCCATCAGTATGGTTAGAAGGTAGGGACCAAAATTCCAGCAAACTATGCTGAGAAACTTGTGGAAAGTAGGGTTGTCACAATACTAAACTTTTCAACTCGATACCGGTACTAAGGAAAATATTCGATACTCGATACCATTTTCGATACCACAAGGATTAAAAACAAAGACTACAAAATTCAACAGAAATTTTCATTAATAATAAAAATACAATAAATAAATACAATAAAGAATAAGAACAATATTTTGAGGTTGTTTGCTGTGCACAATATTAAGCAAGCTTGATGAAAAAAATTACAAAATTAAAATAAAGTTATCCTTCCTTTGCTATGCTTTGCACACATAACAAACCAGTTAAGAAGCAAAAATAATTCTCAGCAGCTGCACCTGTTACAAAAAAGGCTGAAACTGAAAAATGCACAGAATTATTTAATCACACAGTGTTCAGAAAGTGCATTTTCCACTATTCTGCACTTTAGATGGCTGTATCGATACTTTTGAAAATGAGTATTGTATCCGGATACAACGTTTTAGTATCGATACTTTTTTGAGTATGGATACTTTTGACAACCCTTGTGGAAAGATGACAGAACCACTATAAAATGTGAAAAGAAACTGAACCCATATATTTTTAACTGCATTGACTCACACACAAGAAAATTAATGGAGGTTGCCCCCGTTTAACCATGCAAAACCAAATCCTATTCAGTACAAACAAGCAGAAATTGAAGTTGATGATTCTCCCTGTATATAACACCTCTAGCAAAGACAAAAAATGGATTTTCAATGGTATTAGTTTAAACTAAATACATACCTTGCCATCTCTAGGAAAACAACATATTCAACAATATTTAACTTTATGCACTTGCTCTAAAACTTCCAGGGATCCTTATTTACTTGTTAAGGGAGTCAATTAAAGCTCAATATTTTCCAAAGGAATATTCAATGCAGTCATTACCATTATGTTTCATTAGAGAGTCCCAATTGCAACAGAAGCCTGCCTCGAAAACATTTTTTTTTTTCTGTTTCAGACTGCATGTCAGGAAGTGGATGAAACAGAGTGCCTAGCATCAAGACTTTACAACCTAGATGTTGGGATGAAGCCAAAGCCTCCACTGTTAAGTGGTCAGTAATGGCAAAGCAATTCAATCCGACTAGTTTTTTTTTTTCCCCTTTTCACTCAAAACTTCCGGTACAACCCCTCTCCTAATATGTGGGTAGGAAGCTTTCTGGAAAACACTCCAAGGCCTTGCGGTGACTCTGCCAACAAGCTAATGATGCAAAGGCAATTAGCCAGCAATTATGGCTGCCATTGTTCTTTAATTTAATTGGACTACTGGCTTAAAAGGCACTGAGAATGAAGCATCTGGGACAAATCTTAAATTTGAGACTTAATGTGTGTAGTAATACTTGAAAGCAATTTCTGTTTTTAAATCAAGCATTTTGTCTGACACAATTAAGACAATGTAGGATGAGTTCTGAGGCATCAGAGGAAAAAGTAAAAGCAACAACACTGGTACTGAGAAAAGGATCCGGGATTAAGAGGAAAACTGAGGGCTTTCATATCTCTATTACAGTAATTCTTCTTCTTATTTTCTCCTCTTCAACAATAATCTCTAACTTAGTTTGAATATGGAATTCGCAGAAAGATTCATTTTTTTTTTACAAAGTTTTCTTAGAGTTTAGATTAAAACAGTGATGGCAATGTAGCTAAACTTATTTTTTCAATAAGTTTGCCTTTAGTTTATTATCTATTTGGTAAAGTTAGGACATTTACAAATAATTTCAAATTCATATAAGCCCCTTTTAGGGTTGTGCAGCAACAATAATTATTTAAATGATGATAGTACTGGTAAATACTGTGAAGATATCAGTTGTTCATGATATATTCTTTTTACTCTTTCTGACCTATCCTTCCTTCATTTGCTGACTGACCGTATTTTAAGACATTCCCATTTAAATTTTTAAGTACAAATTGTTTAAAACTTTAGTACTCTTAGCTCTGTGGTCAGCGTTAATATTTAATCAATGAGATGTTTGGAGGTCCTATACAGTTGCTTGGTTTTAATTTAAATCAGAACCCTTTAGAGGCAGTTTTTGATTTTACACAGGATATTCTTCCTCTTTATTAAATGCACCCAAATAAAACGTTTTATGTGGGTAAGTACATGCTTCCTCAACATAAAATCTAAATATATTCCACAATAAATATCTATAATAAGAAAAAAAATCTGTGAGGGACGTAAATTCCTCCTTAACAAGAGAAACAAGAGAGGTTTTTACATAAAACTAAATTCTAATTCAGCTTCAAGAAAATCAGGTGTACTGACTTTAAAAATGGCAGGCAAGGAGGTGGTGGTTTTACTTTTCTCCCTGGGAAAGTTCACAGTTCCTCCTTCCTTGTCATAAGAGAAGCTTTATTAGGTGCCAAAATGTCACAGCATTGGTGACCCTACCAGCCTGTGAAGCTAAAGCGTTCTGTAAATCTGCAACAAGTGGTAGGATATCAAAGCTGGTTCCAAGAAAAGGAACTTTGCAGCATGACAACACCCAGTGAGAAAATGTTCAAGAGATAAACAAGCCTCTCTCCTTCTGCTTTCTATAACCAGAGTCCTCTTTTGAAACTCACATACATTTTATAGTTGATCAAGTCGTCTATCAAGAAAGACAGCTTTTTAAGTTGTGTTATACTGTAAGTGGTGCATGTATCCTGTCTCACACTTTCAAGTTTATTTGTTTGAAAGATTTTCTGACACAAACACACATCTTTTAGTACACACATTTTTTTGATGGGTTTCAAATTTTTCACTTCATTATTTAAAAATAACTTTTGCTTCCTGAACAAGCCTGATGTGAGCTTCTTATCTGTTCTCCGATAAGTTTAGTCTTTAAAATTTTTCCTCTTTTTATATATAAGAAACAGATATAATTCTGTTTTTGACTCAATCAATATAAGTAAAAAAAAAAAAAAAAAAGCAACACAAAAACATGCTGGAAGAAGTGAAAGTGAATGTCCCTGTGTAGAAATTGTATGTGCCAACCTAGAACTGTCATGTGCCGAAATGCATGTTTGGGCAGATTCACCTATTGATTATGCTGGCCTACAACCTATGTAGTGTATTCCCTTTTTTGACTGTTATCCTGGAGATGTTAGGTTGTGGGGTTGTTTTAATGTCCAGACTCGGAAATGTGATAGGCACACCGGATGCCAGCATCCTTCCTCTTATCAACTGTCAAAGTTGTCTTTTCTGCAGGGCAGTTTGACAGTTGATGTCAAAAGACATGATGGCCCACAGCTCCTTTCAGTTAGGCCTCCTACCTCTTTTATTTCTCAGCAGACATTTAGGCATTTGCATTTGACTCCTTGAAGCCCATTGTTGCAAATATGCAACAAACACTTTGTATAACTTACACAGACAAGATAGCATGTGCATTCTTCCAGTGTCACCATTCTAGGTAGACATTTGGCAAGCTCTTGTTTCCATCAAAAATGGTCCCAAATGGTGTATGTTATCACTGAGCATTATAAACGTTACAAATCAATATTAAATATACATTTCTATTTATTTTTAGAATAAAAATAAAGTTAATAAATTGTCTCTCTCTCTTAGTGTGTGGAAATGCATGTGCTTCGCTTGATCTCAAGGCATAGCTGCTGAATGCACTAATGACTCAGCCTATGCATGCACGTATTAGCTGATACCGATACAAAAAAAAGCTTCCACTGTAATCTGCCAAAAAATAATGGCCAGCTGATATCATTTCTACCTCTATTATAGTCAGTGGCCTATATTGTAACACAAAATTGTCATTTTTTAAAATAAAGAACTACAGACTTTTGAGATCATTACAGGTATGTATATATATTCTTTATTAGTCAATCAGGAAAGTATGTTTTAAATGAACAAAGAATTTTGTATTTGGCCCAGTGTCAGCAGAAATTCTACAAGGCCCAAACCACCATCTACTAAAGGCTTATGTGGCTGCACTAAATGGGCTGGCAACCAATATCATAAGTGCAAGGTTCTCAATCTTTTGGCTCCAATGTGCCCTAACTGTAATTCCTTTTCACTCAGCATTGTAGGTTTTTGATAGAAGTACACAATGTATAGTCATGTGGCGACTGAGGAGATGATTGTGTGGTGAGAAAGCTTTCCTTGGTAATGGGACTGATCTCTAAGAGCTTTTATCAGATCTATTTCCCAGAAAAGCTTTAGTATGAAACAATTAACAGCTTCTCTTGAGCAATACCACAGTTCTTCTTTAATCTCTACAAATAGATTAAACATCTTTGTCAGAGACATGCTACGTTTCCCAATAATTTTCTGTTTGCTCATTGTTGAAAATGGTCACTAAGTTATTACGTTTTGATGCATCTTATAACAATCTGCATATGCTGTATTGAAAATCAACTAGAAGGCTCTGTGAAATGCATGGATAAAATAAATGTGAAGTTCTACTATAAAAGAGAGTCGATTCATATTCAGAAGAAGATTTATGAATGCAGACAGTTGCAGGGAATGTACCTAACTCCATGCACGCTGTATGAGTTTGGGAAAAAATTGAGTTATGAATCATTTTCATGTGGAAAGAGCCATGAATAAAACAGAGTTGGGTTCTACTGAGTCATATGGCTGTGTAGGTCAGCAGGCTGAATCTGCAATTTACTGCTGTGATGGACAATGGTGCAACATTATGATGATGGCCTGCTTCTCTAATGTTCTTAAATGGGTCCCATCATAAGTCACAAAGTCTCTGTCTCAGTTAACAGATTCTTCCATGCAGCATCACACCTGCTGTGCTGTGTGCTGAATGGTCTGGTGCATCTTATATGTCACACCTCAGAAACACACAGACACACACAACAGACACCTTGAATCTGAAAGTGCAGAAAGTCATCAAGTCCTTGGCACTGGAAAAAATAATTTCCTCCATAAAACTTCACACATTCATGCTCACTGTCTATCCAATTGCGATAAGAATCAACGATGATAATGGCCTTGTTAATGAAGTGAGACCTGGTGGTGACCAGCATCTGATGGCTATCAGTGGGTGGATCCATCATTGGTGCAGTAATAATGTCACACGAAGGCTCGGACAAGTTTGTTTCCACGTACTCAACCATGTCAATTATTTATTTGTGTTTGCTTAACAATGTTATGCAAAAACTACTTATTCAACTTTAGATATTTCAATTTTTCAGCCAAAAATGTTGATGTGTGAAATACAAAAAAAAAAAAAAGGAGATAACTGAGCAGTGGCGGCTGGTGTAGTTTTCACTGGAGGGACACAGTAAGCTTGTGTGAGCTATCAGAACAGCAACTTTTAAACAGAGCGTGCACGGGGAGAAATGAGCACACCTGCTCTCACACAGGCATTTTTTTTAAAGTGGAGAGGGCACTTCTTCCACAAAACCTTTAATCAAGGTCATTGGGTGAGTGGGGCAGCACCCTTGCGCCCTCTATTGGCCAGCCGCCAGTGATTGTGAAGAAGAAATTATACTTGTTTTTTTGTTTTTTTTACCAACAAATTTTAAAAGTCAGCTCCTTTATTACAGCAACCATTATTCAACTACTAAAAAAATACAAACATATTTATTTGTTTAATTGAGTAACTGAACCAAAAATGAAAGAATCCTATCTTACCGATCTGACCAACTTTAAGCTATTTGGAGAGGAAGCATTTAGAAAACCATCTATCTATTTAGCAAGTATGTACTTGATTGTGTTTGTCTACTAATCTTAATAAAATACATGGAGGTTTATGGGATTTCTTATGTGACAAAGCCAACAAAACCTGATTATGTGTGTTTAAATATAATTGGGGAGTTATTGCTTAGTGGTTAAGAGCAGTGCGCTTTTGCTCTGAGAAGGTTGCAAATACCTGGTTCAGTCCTCACAGCCTCCACTCTGGGTTCCTGAGCAAGACCCTTAACCCAACACCGCTACCCGGGCGCCACACAATGGCAGCCCACTGCTCCCCAAAGGGGATATGTCAAAATGCAGAGAGTGACATACTGTCTGCAGTACTAAAGAACTTTCAGTTTTGGGCGATTTTGGCTCCCTCCAGTGGAAAAAAGCCATATTGTTTTGCCTGAAGGAAGACAACATTTCCCATGAGGACCAGAGCATAGCATGGTAAAACCCTGATCTCCCCGTCCCCTGCAGTTGGACTGAACTAGGTCGCTGTGTCCAGTGGCTGTTTGAAAGATGAAAAGCAATGAGATAATGAATCTAATTATGGCGAAAAAATGTGATGGTGTTGAAAATAAGAAACACTGAACTTTGGTTTTGTATACTGTAGTATTCCTGCACCCCCACCTCACAAGACTTGCCACTGACTGATGTGCTGATGAGTTGAGAGCCTTGAAACAGATAAGTATTATGTTATGTTTAATCATTTCACAGTTAAGACATGTGTAGATCCCAGAAGGAAGGTTCTGCATTGGCTGGATAACAACCCTGCACAATTTACACAAATATACAACCTTTGGGTCTTTATATAAGAATGGGGAAAGGGGGAAGTTATGTTTCCCGTGAAGCAGTCTGCACATTTGCAGTTCTTTTGGCTGACAGGGTTACTGCCACCCTCCTCAAAGTTGCTTAGTGTAAGCAATATAGACTCCCTTGGACCGTGACAGAGGTTTCATTCAACTAGTTGTAGGTCGACGTACAATCACAAAAGTTATGGAAATATTTTATGAAGGTTGAAAAGTTATTTACTGTTTGTTTATTATATGATTGGCATGATGTGTTTATGTCAAAACATGCATCAGTCAAAAGTTTTAAATCTATGACTGATGCAACAGACCTCATTTCTCTTCCTGAAGTCATGTTAATTAGACCTTTTATGTAGGTGTAACAACATTCACCTCAAATAGGAGAACCCAGCAAGGACTTTTGACCATTAAGGAGCTTGCCAAAGTTACATTAAAAGTATCTAACGTTTATGATTGAGGAAACAAACACAGTCAAAAGTAAGCCATTTGGTTGCATGTAAACGTGTTGATTATTCCATTATGTTAATTATTTCAAGCACAATAACTGAAGCTCGTTACATCTCTTTAACCTTCTGCGTGCTTTGAGAACTGCTTTCAGCGTTGGACATCTCAAACTCTTAATGGACTGTTTGTCATGAAAATAGTCAATCCGTGCCTTCATTAAAGCTTTGCTCTCGGCAGATCTTTCATCCAACAATGAAAACCCTTCAGTTGTGTCACGGTGTCATATAATCAGTTTGCATTAAATTAGGACAAGCTAATGTCACCCCCAGCGGCAACATGGTGGCTAATTACTGTCTTCCTTTCATCCCAAAGAGATGGGAGGACAGAGAGGGTCAGCTGAAGCAGTTCTTACTTCTCAAGGAAAAGGTTCATCCGTCTGTCCATCCGTCTTTGCTCTGACAAGACATCTGTTCGCACCCACTTCATACTCCCATCTATCACAAATGCTTCAAGCATTATGCCCATTATGTCATCCAAAAACAGGCACCGACACATCATTCGCCAAATGTTCTGCAGTTTCTGTCTGACAGAACAAGTGTGGGGAATCAAAAGAGGATAGTAAGGAGGGGGGAAGAGATGGCTGAAATAAAGACAGAAATGGAAGGGTAAAGAGGATGAGACGTTCGCAGCCACATGAGGACCCCATTAATCAAAGAACTGGCTTGCACACCCCATGTGACAAATGAAACTGAATAATGGGTTCTTGGCAAAGGAAGATGTGGGATGGTGAGGCTATCAGAGTGTAACAGTTCGTCCAGCTTTAAATCATAGTCAGGTTTCAAATGAATATTATCCAAAAGAGGCTGCTCTGACTGTGTTTGGTTCTTCTGCTGGCCTAAACAACCTACACTGGGTATACAACAAAACTGATGAGCCACAGCTGTGTAACAAGCAAACTGTAACAAAATAATGAAAAAAAAAGAAATCATTTATAACATTCAAAGAATACTTCAGAATCATACTATAAAATATCACATATATATATATATATATATATATATATATATATATATATATATATATATATATATATATATATATAGGGTTAATATATATATAAGGTTAAAATAAAAATATTTTTTTAAATGGTAAATAGTCTGTACTTATGTAGTGCTTTTTTAAGTCAGGAGACTTGACCAAAACAATTAACACTACATTCAATCATTCACCCATTCATACATACACTCACTGATGGTGGCAAGCTATATTCTAGCCACAGCTGCCCTGGGGCTCACTAACAGAAGTGAGGCTGCCGACCACCGGGCCCTCAGTAGGCAATGCAGGTGAAGTGTCTTACCCAAGGAAACAAAACTTAAAGCCGGAGCCTTACCTTGAACTGACAACCCTCCAATTGCAGAGCAAACTCCTACATCCAGTGCCACTGTCGCCCTAGAGGATGAGCCCTACTAATTGCTTTGAGTATTAAAAACTACTTTTGGATTCATCAGACCCCTTATAATAAACACAACTATTCTTTGGCACCTACTTATGAACCAGAAAATTGAACATAATCATTTCCATAACAAAAAAGGAGAGCCATCCTCCTGAAACATGACAAAAATTTGAACAAAGTTCCTAACAGTGACACCAGGTACAATGCTGTAAAAGTGTGTAAGATGCTTCAGAATCCTTTACTCGTTATAAATTCATATATTTGTTTGTACAAATTTGTTTGTACAATACTGTTAAAATAAATGACACTTGTTCAAATAAGCAGTCGTTGAGATTGGTGCACTCTCTTATTATTATTAGAAAAGGGGACCCACGGCATATAAACTGACTGTTGTTACAATGGCTGACTACAGCGGTAAATAATCGCGTGTTTCTAGGATATATATCTTTATGCTTTTTTTATATCATATAATAGTCCATGATCTCCATATGTAAAGTATTCCTCAGCTTTAAATTTGTATCCACATTATAAAGGTCCTTGACGTTCTGAATTTAAAGCTTATTAACTCACACTTGCATCTAATTGATAAGTCCCTCTTTTTCAAGCAAAAGCATATGAGTATATATATATATAATATAAGCTTATTATTCATATAGAAAATGCAATGTATTCAGTTCTGTTGTTTGAATAATTGTATTGCAGGGTTGCCAACTTATGAGTTCAGTAAGAAGAGTCTGTCCATGTACATTCCTTGTATACAGCTGGTGTTTAACATAAAACCACTATGATAACCCCATTTTGAGAAATCGGACTATTTATTCAGACAAGACAAGCAGAATAACCCTCAATAAAAATTGATTTACAATGGCAGCACCTGACAGCAATCACACTACTTGCCAGTACAACTGAGGGTTAAAACATTTTAGTGAAGAATCAACAAGTGGGAGACAATACTGTGTGGAATGGAATTGATTGGATATTTCAAACTTTTCAACAAATAAAAAACTGAAGAGCAGGGTGTTCAAAATGAGTCGACACCTTTATTTTTAGTGCAGCGAACTCTCTCCAGAAGTTCAGTGAGGATCTCTGAATGATCAATCTGATCTGATGAATGTTGACCCAAATGACTGATGATGGTGAATAGAATCCAATAGTGTGTAATTACGTCTCCATATAAATGCCCCTGCTCTGTGATGTTCTCAGAGGTCTATTTAAAGCACAGAGAGCATCATGAAAAACTAGGAACACACCAGGCAGGTCCGCGATACTGCTGTGGAGAGGTTTAAAGCCAGATTTGAATATAAAAAGATTTCCCAAGGAGCACTGTGCAAGCAATAATATTGAAATGGAAGAAGTATCTGAGCACTGTGAATCTTCAAAGATTGCCGTCCCTCTAAACTTTCAGCTCAAACATGGAGAAGACTGATCAAAGAAGTGCCCAAGAGGCCCATGAACACTGGATGAACTACAGAGATCTATTGCTGAGGTGGGAGACTCTGTCACTAGGACAACAGTGTCATAGAATGCACACATCGGACCTTTTCTTAGCCATTTCTTAAATATATGCCTAAAAAGTATTATTTAAAGAGAAAATAATTCAACTGTACTGTTATTACACTGTCACAGATACAAAGCAACAAATTCGCTCTCCGCATTAAACCCATCCCCTTGGGGAGCAGTGGGCTGCCATTGTGTGGCGGCGGGGGAGCAGTGTGGGGTTAAGGGTCTTGTTCAGGAAGCTAGAGTGGCAGTCTGTGGGAGTGGGGCTTTAACTCAGAATCTCTGGAACCCAAGTTCAATGCCCTAACCTCTAGGCCACCACAAGCCACCTGGGAGAATCAGCAAACATGTGGAAGAAGTAGCTCTGATCACATGACACGAAAAATCTAATATTTTGGTAACAATGTTTGGTGTTAAAGCAACTGAGATCATCACCCTGAACACACCGTCCCCACCGTCAAACATGGTGGTGGCAGAATCATGGTTTGGGCTTGCTTTTCTTCTTTTCAGTAATTTATAAATATTTTAAATCAGGTTGGGTCTGGATCAGCCAGCAGGTGGGTCCAGATCTGTATCCTGGTCCGCTAATCTTGGACCTCTGCTTTATAATTAAAAAAGTAATTGTTTAGTTAACTATTTTTTTTTACTCTTGCATGTATGTTTCTGTATTATTTCTGCATTAAATACATTTAAATACTTGTATTTAAGCTTAGACCAAATAAAAAGAATACATTTTAAGTAATGTGTTTAATATAGTGATTAGATTTCCCACATAGAAAAGCGCAGACAGGTGAAATTAATATTTAACTCACTCCTTTAACTCCATGTGCTGAAACAATCATATTACAGAAGACACAAAGGACTTCAAGCTCTACTCCCAACACAATTTATCTACATCTGTTCATAATTGATGGTGTGCATCACTTGGGAAGTTGAGGAGAATACAAATTTAGTATGTAGTAAAAGTGCTTAAGTTTTGCTAAACAAAGATATGAGGAGGAAAAGAGGAATAAAGGAATTTAAAGTGATGATAAAAAATTAAGATTTAACTTTAGCCACATAAGTTAACAGCTCTAAGTAGTGACCTTCTTTCGGAGCATATTTAGATTAAATGTAAACGGTTTCTGAAGTTTAAACATTTTTATATACCATGGAATATAAGCTTATTGAAAAAGATTATAGATGTATTTTTGCATTTCATATAATGACCACACATAAAGAAGATTCCATTATTAATCTCTGTGGATGATTTTGTTGGAGTTTTGGATGTTTCTGGATGGAAATGTGGGTGGATATATAACTGTGTAGATCCCAGAGAGTTGCCAAGAGTATGTAATATAGAGTTACTGTTCTTGTTGAAGTGAATACAAGCTAGGAATTATATAAAAAAAAATGTCTCTTAAACTGCTTGCATCAACTTACTGAAAAATATCAATACTCCTAGTCGGATGAGGAAAAAGAAGCAATAAGAAAAGAATTATTGAATAGCCATATTGATGGTGCAAATGCCTCAAAGTAAATACTTATACAGATCCACATAGCTGGCCCCTGAGTGCTTCCTCACACTCCCACAGAAGTCCATTAGCTTGTCATTCGCTTCCTTTACAGTCATTCAGCTTTTGCACATGGCCCATGGCAGTGTGCAGCAGCTTGCTCCACATGAATAACAATATCTGATTATCCAGACCAAAGCCAAATGACTCAGCTGTCTCTACTGTATTCATCACCTCATCTCTTCTGTTTTCTCTCAACTCAGTAAAACCACTTTTTGTTTCCTTCCACTTGGTAGATGTTCCTCTTATCAATCTCACAGGTTATGGTTCACATCTTTTATTTCTTAGGCATTTCTTTGACATTTGTTTATCTTGCTGCAAGGTTTTGTGTGGTGTATCTAACTATATGTGTGTATGTGTGTGTGTGTGTTTTTTCTCCTATGAAGTGGAAAGACTAACTTTGCCAACGGCCATGCTGGCTTGCTGCTGTGTGGGAGGAACCCCAGAAGGATGAGGGGGAGTCTGACACATTCACAGGACAGGTAGAGCACAGTCGAGTCAGTCCTGCTGTCAAGATACAAAAAAATAAAGCTGAAAAAGAACAGCCATGGGGATTTCTCTATCTTGAGAAACCCTTTTCCACAATTTGGACATATTTAGACAAAACAGACTAAGTCTAAAAATCCAATGTGTTTCCTTTGTGGTAAAACTCAATAAGGTAACAGATGAAACTTTTCAATTAAAAAAAACTTTTTTTTTCATGATCCACACCTGTTTGAGTTAATTGAACTCACCTGTTTTAAGTTGTTCCCTGTTGTATATGTCAGTGTTTTCTGTCTGTTGGTTGTCATCATGTTGTCATCCTATTTTTTGGGTTTCCCAAGTTAATGTTGTTCAAGTTTTTTTTTTTCTTTTATCAAAAATATCACATCCATCGCCTCATCCCTGCTGATGTTTTGTTGCCACTCCAGTCCTTGAAAACCACAAATCATGACCATCTAAGCAAGTTAGATAGAATCAAATGTGGAGAAAAAAAAACTAGGTAATTTTATGCCTTTAAAATAACATTTGTTTTGTTAATGATGCATTCCTTATGTGAACATTGCAAATATACACAAGTGATTAAGGGTAAGGAATTTAGGGCCAGGTCTTCAGAAGGTTTGCCCTGCTTAAAACATATGCAAACTTTTTTGGTACGCAGAGTGTGCTTTCATTGATAATATGTAGATCATATTTTAGTGACAAAACTGATCAAATTCATGGCTTGAGGATATGTAAATTGCAAATGTAAATATCTACCCTGCAGAAAGCGTTTTTCTTTTATCTAAAAACTCAATTGTGGTCTCAGTATTTGCATCTTTTTTAGCACTTGTGAAACTCAGGTGCAAAGTCAGATTGAGAAATTTCTACAGTTTCAAACGAAATATTATTACGACGAAAGACAATGGAGATAGATTCTGCGTTCACATTTGAACCATAAGAATTGAAAATAGAAGAAAAATAATGGAGAAAAAAGTTCTATACAGGCCAGCATAAAGGGCTGAAAGAGAAAATCTGGTTCTTGAAGCAAGAGGGATTTGTTCTCCCTTAATGTTCTTTAATGGGCTCCGCACAGCTGTTACGTTTTTTGAATAATTATTTGCCTACCTTGTCTTGTATTATACCAGGTCAAGCTACTGTTGAGAGGAGTTGGCTGCTGTTAATCTAGCTGTTTGTATCTTAATCTGCTGTAAACCAGACAGGGGCTTCCTCTTTGTCAGGGAGGGTGGGACAGGAAGGTCAATCAGCAGCAAAACAACTTTCTTATGTTGACAACTACATGGCTTAGAATATCATATTTTTTTTACATGGCTTTTGTCAAACTGCCTGCAGCATATGCAATCTGCTTGTGTTAATTGGTTGAAACCAAGCCAGCTTCCAAGTCTTAAAATTTGCACAGTAATCTTTGCATGTCATCAGCACTGCCTCCTACTGCTTCAAACTTATCCATTCTTAGAGCTGGTTTCAAATGTAGTAATTTTTATGGCCGCTTCTTTAAGATAGCTGACAAAGAAGCTTTTTGTATACACTCAAACCCAGCTTTGTCTAGAGGGGGCCTAAGTGGATCCCTCTGAGGAATTCAAACAGCAAACTGCAGCCCTCTGAAGATGCTAGCACCCTTCTCTAATTACTATTTGGATTTACCACCGGCTGATTTTTTTTTAAATTAATGGCAGCTTCATTTTTCTTGGTGGGGAAAGTGAGGAGCAAAATAACCAGCATAGGAAATGATAAAGGAAAATATTACCTTGACTGCCCTACACCTGCCCAGTAAACAACACGGCCCATTTCTTTTATTAGTGAGTGGTGATATGAGTCAGAGCATAATTTCTTCTCACAGTTGGGAGGAAGTGGCTCTTTTAGCATTTAATCTGTATAGTGACAGAAACATTTTGTTTTTTGCTAATGCCTACATTGTGAAAAAGTTTATTTACCGACAATTGGTGTCTTGGACTTTTTTAATTATCCTGAAAAATTGTAACTGGAGCGATGCCATAGTACAGTCGCTTTAGGGTGGAATTATGAAATGAATTGCTGTCACAGTAAAATGTCTTTCCTCTGGGTTGGAAAAATAGCACCAGAAAACAATTAATATTTCATAGCAAATAAAGACTCTGTAGTGCCAAAGGAAATGTTTAATCAATTATAGTTGACTTTGGAAGGCTTCAAAATAAAAAGACATAGAGCTTTTAAGCATTAGTTTAGTCTTTTTAATTCTGACTACAATATGATCTATTGACATTTTTTATATTTATGTGCTTTGGTGGCGCAGTGGTTAGCACACATGACACATGTATGGAGGCCTTGGTCCTCGAAGTGGGCAACCCGGGTTTGGGTCCGGCCTATGGTCCTTTCCCATGTTTCTCTCCACCTCTTTCATGCCGCCCTTTCCTGTTGGCTTACTGTCCATAAAAAAATAGCCACTAGTGCCGTAAAAAAAAACTAAAAAAGACCCAAACTATTTTTTTATATTAATTTAATACCAAGATCTGAAAAAAAAAAAAAAAACTTTACATAGAACCAAGGCAGAAAAAAAAAAAAGGACTACAACTATTTTGGGGGTCTTGTTTGTCATCAAGTGCCACTTTTAAAACACAGAAAACCATTTATCTTGTTACCTAAACTGTTTGCTAACACAGTGTGTTGCTGAGTAGTGCACTTTCAAAGCATGTCAGAAGAAACATAGACGGGTGAATTTGATAGTACCATTATAAATGGAAAGGTATGAAATGCCCATTATTTTTCATCCTGTAGGGTACAAAACCTGGATCCAACTTCACTTAAATGAACTGACAGTTTGCTTTCCAGAGGAAACACATCAAAGAACAGTGCAGAGCTATCTAGGTGAAGGCAAAATGTAACTATGAAGTTGTGCCTTTCATCAGTATCAAGCCAACTCTACATTAGACACCTGTGTCCTTTTCTTTGCCTTTCAATGCCACTCTTTCCCTTTTTATTTTATTTCTCCATTGCCTAAGGATATTTCTCTCTTTCATTTTCCCTACATCAGCTACTTTTTTATATCCATTGATGAAATGCAACCTTCTCATCCAATACTGTCATGCTGTGAGGTAAGACGCCTCAAAATTAGCATAAATGCAAGGACAGATAATCCCTCCTACCCTTTCAATGCAATCCTGTCCTATGGGCATTTCTCCCTTCAGGGCAGCTTTTTCTTGAGGCACCTTTCAACACAGTGTCTTTCATTTAACCTCCACTGTAGCAGGAGGCCTGTCCTCCTGATGCATAAAGCTTTAATAGAAATGACAGAGAACTGCCCAGTAATGATAGACACTGCAGGAATCGCTGTGCTATTAGCACAGGAGATGCAGGGGCACTGACTGGAAGAGAGGATGCTCTAGGTGAGGAGTTTTCTAAAAGAGATAAGTTATCTAATTCTGAGTAAGGATTGGTATAATTAAAACAGATATGATAAAAGAGACTGTTAAACTAAATGTTGCTCGACACCCCCTTGGGGCCTGTTGGGTAATTACCCTACTAATAAGAGTAAAGAATGTCTTGAACAGGAAGTAACAGCCTTTTTTCCCCATGCAATGCTCAACTTTATCCATAAGCAATTATCCTAGAGTGAGGAAATGCAAACTGTGTAATTTCTTACCTCTTTTTGTATCAATGATATAATTTTAATCATTGATTTTTAAAACAAATGTAAATGGTCTATTGGTGAAAAGACCTAATATATTTGAATTCAAATAAGGGCTGAAACTAATGGAAATGATGGTGTATATATATATAAAACCTAAAGTAGGTTGAAGAAAGCCCTTTAAATAGTCTTCATGTATGTGGGTGGAAGTTGTGTAAAAGGATCTTATTTAAATAAAATAGATGCATTTTAAGATAAAGCATCAAGCTCATGGCACAAAAAAGATGGCAGCAATTAGATATTCTGTACTCTCTGCAACTTTACTCTTCTGGCGTAGAAGACACACTCACAAAAACACCAGCTTTTTTATTCATTAATGTAATTTCTTTCCTATAAAAGCAGAGACAATATGTGAGAAAAATACAAGAGATGTCTTTTTAAAACATGTCAAACAGATAATTACATTTAGGTGAATATATACAGGTCAGCGTAATATAGCTACCTTCTTATAAACCTGAAAGACTTTCTAAAAAAAGTCAGTAGTTATTGCTTATTGAATAAGACCTGCCATCTGAAATTAGCAGCCCTGCAACTTCTCTCAAAAAAGTCATCAATAATAGAAAGGACCTGAGACGAGATGAAACAAGATGAGACAACAAGAGAATGTAATTCTTTTGCATTAACCATGAGAGGGTCTCCCTCCTTTGTCTCTCACCAGCTTATTTTTCATGGGGAATTCTAAGAACACAGGATGGAAATCGACCCAGGTGAAAGCAGACACCAGGTTCTCCTTCTTCACAGAAGGTCCAGGGATTGATTTGTTGGAGAGGGCAGTCTGTGGGCATAAACACCAGGACTGGGCAAGGGGCCAAAAAGGTTTGGGCTGCCTTTCCTTTGGACCAGAGGTGTGGCATAGCAACTCCACCTTGTAAGCTGTTTTTCTACCACACTTTGTCTGCCAAATGCTCCTTTTAATTAACTGCTCTACACTGCAGCATATTTGGCTCTGCTAAACCCCCCTAATCTGTTGTTCGATCGTGCATACCATATTTTTATACTTTTTCATTACCTGAATGTAGCTCATCACTGAAGCAAGAGGCAATGCATAATTTTAGCTTAACTGTTGGCAATGCCTATATTTAGGATATGAAAGGTAGGCCTGTGGCATCTATGGCCATAGTGTATCACGCATGTGACACAAACAAGTATTACACAGAGACAAATGCTGCTGTTCACGCCTCCTGCACAGTGTCCATTTGTGTCTGTTTGGACGTTCATCAGCTTAATGTTTTCTTTTTTTTTCTCTAATCACAATGGTGTATCGCAGGAAGGAAGAAGAGACATAATTGCATGCTTTCTTTAAGATTCACTTCAATCCCGAGAAAAGTGTGAAAGTATCCACTGTTGTCTTGGTTACATCTTCCTTCTTGTCTTTTTCTGACTATAAATAACGCAGAAGCAGAGGAAGCCCCAGTGGTATGAGTCAACAGTAAGAACACATTCTAAGGCATGGAGAAGTTGAAATGAATGGGAAAGTGTTTAAAAACATGAAATCCAGGTAATCCTAAGCAAGGTCCAAATAAGGAAAGTTTATGGGATCAAATATGTTACTGTACTACCCAAAGGTCAATACAACTGGAAAGTCACAGAAAAAAAATAAATGACAACAAATCATACACTGGCATACAATTTCAATGCTTTTGGTAGCACGACCTTTTCGTAAGCTTGTGTTGAGCAATCTGACACTGGAATAGACCTGATAGGAATTCAAGTGCTCTGTAGTTGATCCAGGCTGACGGATCAGATTTAACGAAGAATTTTAACTGCATTTTGTCTTTAGAAACTAAGGTTGGTGAGCCGACTATAATGGTTCACTATGTCAAGCAGATGCTGCACCTGCTTTCTAGTAAAAATGTGCAATGATAGATGGCCAATCTTGGTTGAAATGTTTGCAGTTAACGTGATTTAAGCAAAACTGTAAAGTATGAAAAAAAATTCTATTTCATGAATCCTTGCAAGGTTTGTAACTTTTCCCTTTCCTCTTCTTTCAAAAAGAAATGCAATGACTATGAGACTTGTTTCGAGCATTGTGTATTATAGCACACTTTACGCTACTAAACTGAGACTAATACCATTATCTTTGCCCTAAAAGCAGAAAAACTGTGCCTACTGAGTGAGTGCTTTATGATAAGGATATTATACACATCTTTTAGTATGAAAGATTTTATGATGGTTATGCCAAGAAGTTGTCTTTTTTAAAGAAAACTGTTAGCTATGATGGTAACTGGAGTAAAAAGTTTGGTTATGAAGTAGAACCGGAAAAATCTCTAAGAAGGAAAATATTTTATCTTGGCGCTTTTTACAGAGAGGGTGACAAAATTACATGTGTAATTCATGCTAAACATACAGTTTTACTAAAAGCACTGATTAAATAATTTGTTACTAAAAGTGAAATTACCTCATTATGATAATGGGGACAATGTCTTTTAGATGCAGTTTTCATTTGGGGGTATTTTATTTTGTTAAAAGGTTACTCATTTATTGTGCTTGCCAGTTCAGAAGCATATGCTGTAGGACACCATATTACATGTACCAGTAGTCCCAGCGTCAGGTGAACAACATGCAAAGCAGCAGTACAAACCACAGCAATTGCTGCATCCTGCAGATACTACTCACATCAGTGCCTCCGAGAGCGTTAACTGCCCATCTTGGGATGGGCGGGTGATGTCACTGATGCTTTCCGGTGCAGTGCTCTTGTAATGGAGTCAATTTAGCTTCATGCTGAGCCATTTCAGCCCAGCCTTACCCCATGAAGGACACATTAGTGCCCCCCACCCTTCATTCCAGTATCTCATTTCTTTTTCTCATCAATCTTTCTTTTCTGTTCATGCAGGTCTAGTCCCCACGTTAACATGTCCGTATTCAGTGCAACAGATCATTTGTTTTTGTACTGTCCCTCTCTTCCACAACCACGCCTTCTCTGGACTAATAATGGCAATGTGTTCATGTTGATATAAAAGTAATTACATTACAGTGAAATGAAAGCCGCAGCAAAAAAGCCTTCATTTGGGTTTCAATAGTGGGATGTTAAGTGTTAGTGCATCTGAAATGGATAAATTGTAATCTTAAAGCATATTTTGTAATAAATAAAAAAGAAATTATAAACTTATCCTCTCCATTGATACATTTTACCTTCCATCCGATTCAAAGAAAATTACAGTCGCTCCCTCTCATACTACTGCATCTCCATAAACTAACTAAATATTTTTATTTCTTATCTAACCTTTGGATCCTTTTGTCTGCAAAACATAAAGGGGATCGAATCATCAGAATGATAAAGGGATGTTTCTACACTTCTGATTTTTATGCACAGTATGATTTATAGGAGTGGAAACTATGCCTGATGTCCACTCTGTGTTCCTGCCAGATTAACATTGACAAATTCCCAGATCACTTTCTAATTTGCTCTAAGTGCTTTAAGTGGTGACATCAGAGTATGTTCTGATGTTTACTTTTATCTCTTTGAGGTTGTTAGGTGGCATTTACTTAAAGGGAAAAGCTTCATGTCTATAAAAAATGGGTCCAAAGTAAAAAAAAGAAGCAAAAAACTGCATAAGGGTAGTTTTAAGAAATAAGTGTATCTTCAGCACTGAGCAGAAAACATAAACTGTGGTATGTATTGTTTGGTTTTTCTATGTTTTTGCCATAAACTGTATAGATATGTGGCTGAATTCTGAGTACTTTTAGTGATAATCTTCTTTCTTTTAAAAAATATTAAAGAACGCTCACACTTTTAACTCATAACCCATAAACAGTTATCGTATCTTTTTTAGATACAATAACTTTAACTTAAATTAACTGATCACAGAGATCACTTGATTAAAAAAAATAATAATTACCCAGTTAACCTTCCCATTGGGATCTGAGAAAACTTGAATTAATTCTGGAAATTCTACAGAACTGGATATCTGGTTTCAAGCATATACCATAATCAAAAGATCTTAAAAGTTTTTAAGGACAAAACAGAGAGACCTTATAATAAAATGGTGCAATGAAATGATCAAAACTGCAAAAGGGAAAAAAAGCAGAAAAATGGCCAGGGCGTGCTAAAGCAAAGTTCTTTATATGCAGCCTGAATGAGTGGCTCATTCTAAAGTAGAATACCCAGTTTTGAACTGTTGATAAAAATAGTCAATTTTAAGCCTCCTTCATTTTAAAACCACCTGTAAACCAACACCTGACCTAGTAGATGTGATTCCTGAACCGAATTAGACTGGAATTTATATCCTTTACCTCAAAATGTGTGTTTTTTTTTGTTTTTTTATTTCTACTGGAAGGTGTTTTTCTTTTTAAATAAGGCTCTGCTGTAATATTTTAAGTAGCATTCTGAATAAGTTGAAAATTTCTTATCCCAAAAAACAAAATTGCTGGTAATTTACCCATCATTTATATTACGTCTAGAAGAATAGGAGAAAATTATAGAGCTCAAAGAGAAGAGACTCAAAGGAGAATGTGATCATGCAAAGGAGACGCTAATTACTACATAACATGCACTAGAACTTAACAGTTATTTCAATTAACTCTAGCAAATTAAAACATAGTTAACTCAGACCACAAAAAAGTTCAAAATTTTCCATTCCTGCAACATAAACCAACTAATTTTTATTGCACAGCATGAACTGAGGTAAGTTATAAATAGCTCAATAAATATTATACATTCCTGATGTATCTTAAAAGAATCTTTAAAGAGTGGGTTGATGCTATGTAAAAGGGCGATTCTTTTGTTTTCTGCTGGATGAAGGACCAAGGAAGAGTGGGTTGGTAAGTAGGTGGAAGAATTTAGATCCCAGAAAAAAACAACTCAGAATAAAAAAAAAAAAAAAAATAAAATTAGATATGTAGAGAATGAGAAAAAAAAAAGTATATCTCTTTCCAGCCAGATTTCAAAATTTTTGACAAAAGGCTAAATAATTTTGAAGAAGAAAGTTATAAATCATATTTGAAGCTCTGAATACAGCCAAGGGTCTAAAAAACAGACTCTGAAATACGTTTTTTATTTTTTTTACCTTCTGCCCACGCTTCGTGTTTGTTACTCCAGTAAGTCACACTGTTACACTTTCTGCACAATCAGCAATATATATAGATCTCTCACACACATATAAGAAACTAGTAAAGCACTGAGCTTCAATTAGGACAAAGCAATAAGGCTCCCAAAAGGCTAATAATGAATAAAAGAGCGAAACTAAGACCTTTAAAAAGGGGGAAGTCATGCACACCCTAA
>NW_015151175.1:0-1067 GCF_000732505.1 Cyprinodon variegatus
CTGATAATCAAACTGTTTGTTCTCCTTTTTCCCCCAAATTGGAATCAAAAAAAGAATCGATAAAGAATCGAATCATTTCATAGAATCGAAAAGGGAATCGGAATCGTGAAAATCTTTTCAATTCCCAACCCTAGCCTATAGTGAGGTGCGCTTTATAGTCCTGAAAAATCGGTTCTTCTATGGTGTAATTATCTTTTTCTTCGAATTGATATTATAAAAATGGTATCAAAAAAAGTATCGTTCAGGAACCGGTATCGAAAAATTTTGAATGATATCCAGCCCTAGTAGGAACCATAAAGGACACTGAGTTTAAGGAAATAACCAATACAGCCCTTTAAAGAAAATTTTAATAATTTCGAATTCTGAACCGTGTCTCATAATAATTCATAAAGATTGATTCATATAACCAAAGTTTTTTTTTTTCTTAACCACGTTTTCTGTCCTTCATGTTTCAATACACTACTAATATATTACTAGTAGCAATATGATGCGTAACTACAATAGGGATAACATGTTTAATACAGTTATTAGGATTGAAGAGCATTTTACTAATTTTACAAGGTTTATTTTTCATTTGAAATTCACTTGAAGTTTCTTTTTTTCTATACTCCAAATGTATGTTACTTTACTAAAAGTATATTTTCAGACTGAGAAAATAACTGGCGCATTAATCAAATGTAAGAATAAACAATAGGTGAAGGCCTAAACTACACAACCATGTAATTCAGAAAACAGCTAAAGGCGTGTTTCTAATAAAAGTAATCCAATCCGAGATCGGACCGGATTGAATCGCTGAGTTTGAATTGGAATCCAGCTCCAATCAACACAGCAAGTTAAAACCTGTACACTCAATCTCTGATCATATACATTTTATCTATCTATCCATCCTGAAAATAATATTTCAAATACCGTAAATTCTCTAATATTGGCCTGTATTCCAATAGCGGCCGGGACTCTAAAAATGGCCGGCCTCGCTGTCAGAGGAGGTAAATAATGGCCGGTCTCTAATACAGGCCGGGGCTATAAACGTTTTTTCTGGGCATACCTCAACATTATACTTGTGGTAG
>NW_015151175.1:3567-7112 GCF_000732505.1 Cyprinodon variegatus
AAGTAGTGCGACATGTATCGTATGGAAACACCCATGCCAATACTCACCCCTATTCTACAAGTACAAAAGACGACCGTTTGAACACTTTATCACATGCTGGTTAAAGTTAACCCCAAATACTCCTAATTACCCCCAAATTGAATGCACAGGAACCCAACATTATGAGCTATATTTAGATAATCATTTTCTATTTAAAGATCTGACTGACAGCAAACTTAAAAAATCCTTTCATTTAAATGTAAATAAATTCAGGTAGTCTGGCCTGCAAAAATAATCTATAAACTATACAATGACAGCTTTACTTTTGAATGCTTTAATGAGCCCATCAGTTGGGATAAATCCTCATTTCCCTCACGTCTCTTTTCTGACCAAGCTGTAATCAGGATGCTTCAGCTACTCTCTGCCACTGTCAGCATTTTATTCTCCATCAAATGTGTCAGAGGTGGAAGTCTACTGAAATAAGACTCCATCCAACAGGCTGAATATTTCAGAAGCATTAATACGAGTACCTGACAGCTGCTGACACATGGCAAACACTTTGATTTGACTTGATGCAAGAAGCTGAAGAACTTTTATCTCCCATCAGAGACCTCAAAACTCCAAACTATTATTAAAATAACTTCAGCATAGTAGATTGAGGAGTTTCCACGCTTCCTTTAGTTTAACATCGTCTTTGCTCCCTCAATCTCTTTGTTGAATAAAAATCTGTATCAACTTTGCTGTAAAAGGGGAGCAGAAGTCCCTCCAAAAGGACAAAGATATCATTTGCTTTCAGTGTTTATGTGTTTTTTGTTCAACTGTTAAAAACTTTCAGTGACCATGCATTGCTGCTCCTCCCATCGCGATTCATTGTTAATGTTTAGTTTGGTTCCTTAATGTTTTGGGTTGTTTTTTGTTTAAATAAAAAGGGTGCAATATTCTTTTATATCCGTTTTCATTCTTATGTAAAAGGAAGAAGAAAAATATCAACTCTAAAACCCTGACCAAATATCGTCAGATATCAGGGGATCAGTTAGACTGAAGTCTAAAATAATCGGTATCAGCATTAAAAAAATAAATAAATCCTCCATCATTCCATCTCTAAAGTCAACATATTGAAGCTCTATAACACTGCAATTTATTCCAAAAAAGTTAAAAAACAATCCGCTGGACTTTGTTTCCAAATTTGAAGACGTTTTGCTTCCCATCCAGGAAGCTTTTTAAATTCAAAACGTCATAAATAGCGTTGAATTTCAAGCTCTATAGAGTGGACCAAAACAAAGCATTGCTAATTCTGACATTCTGAATAGAAAAGGCTTCCTGGATGGGAAGTGAAAGGTCTTCAAACTTGGAAACAAAGTCCTGTGTGTTGGTTTTTTATTTCTTTAGAATGACTTAGATGACTGAGAATCTTCACCAGCATATCGCATATTTAGTTGGAACATTTGTGTTCGAATCAGAATACAGATGGACCGTTTCTGTGTTGAAGTACCCAAATTTGCAAAAACTGTTTCAAAAAGACTTTCCAGAAAATATTTGTTGTTGGTACGGTTAACAGTAGGGAAGAAATAATTAATCGGATTAATCGTAATTAATTATTTAAATAACCGTCACCTAATTTAGTAATCGATTAATCGTTAACTGGAGTGTAGAGAATGTAATACATGCCTTTAGCTGACAGAGCGACCCACTTAGAGCAGGAAATATATCAAAATTGGAAAAAAGATATATAAACATTTTGCACTAAAGTTTAAAAAAGTTTTTATCTGTCAACATGCTCTATCCAGGACTTCTCAAGGGGACAGGTTTGAGTTTCTCCTGGTTTAATTTCATAAGAAGTCTTCTTTAACGAACCGTTGGCAATCTGATTATTAATCGATTAATCGAAAGGAGAAAAAAAAGAAAATAATCTACAGAATAATCAATTAGCAAAATAACTGCTAGTTGCAGCCCTAGTAAACAGCATTTTGGTCAATTATGCACCATTAATCAGGGTTCTCACCAGTGTATTTCAGCATAGCAGACAGCTCAAATTTGTCCCCCCCGCGCTGAACTTCAGACTGCCAAGCTCATTCCTATCAGCCAATATACTAATGGTCAGAGGTTTTTTTTCTACCCAATAAAGGCAGCATTGCTGCACTGCTGCATAGCCGGCTAACAGGTGGATCAGAGCAACCTCCCTGCATCAGTCTGATAGTTTGTATATTAAGAAAAGATATGAACCTCTTCTCCAACTTGAGCAGAAAAAGGAGTGAGCTCAATTAGCAAACAAAAAAAAAGAAAGACAACATAGGCGCAGCATAGAATAAACAAAGAAAACTCCACCCCCTCTGCTTCACTCTGTTAAACCAAATGCACACAAATATTCTTGTCCTGATTTATCTGGAAAAACCCCCTCAGTAATTTCTCAGCTCCAAGAATAGCATCTGAGGGATGATGCGTATGAACTTCCTGCAGGGCCTCTGGATCCCAAACAACACACATAAAAAAAAAAAATCTCAATACTATCTATAATAGAGGATCAGCAGCAAACCAGGAGAGACTGAATCAAATAAGCACAATATTGCAACCATGAAAATCAGACTTAAAGCGTTTTTGAACAGGCGATTGAGCTGCCGGCAGGAGAATCACACAGGAACAGGACCAAGGCGATGAAATGTCCTGTTGTTTCACAAGCCGAACAATTAAACCCAGAGGACACACAAAGGTGGCAGCACTTGCAGCAGAACACAGATGTTCAGAGAAATGATGGAGGAGGGGAACAGGTGGATACATCAGCACAGCAAACCAATAAAACCAGTCAACCCATTACAACCAGTCCAGGAAAAAGCCTGCCTCACCTGTGTCTGTTCTCATCGTGTCCTCCTTGGCCATGTATGATCACCTGCCCTGAGCCATGCTTCCCCTCTTTAGGCGAGTCGATGTGCGGGATCAGCACGTCTTCCAGGCCCAGATCGAAGCGCTTGTGCTTGGAGTTGTCCGGGAGGAAAAAGAAGGCCCCGAAGCATAAGGTGATGAAGGCACTGAGAATGAGGAGGAGGATGAATTTCTCCGACAGCCTCAAAGTAGCTCTGTGGTGCGTGAAGGAGGAGGCGCCCGGCGACAGAGTGGGTATCCTACGACCCGACAGCGGCAGCAGAGCCGGCGTCGTCATAGTTTCAGGGGTTCAGTTAAGAAAATAAACTCCAGTAGGGGGTCAGTGGGGGTTCACAGGTGCCACTGAGGAGGGGATGTAGCAGCATGCGTCGGCTGCTTGACTTTATTATCTCATCCCTGCGTCGGAGCGTCGGGAAGCAAAAGAGGAAGGAGGTACGTCGGCGAGGGAGCGGCTAGTCGAGGAGGAGCGGGTCATGATGGATCTGGAAAGACATGACAGAGGGGTTAGCTAAAGAAACTGTTAAGAAAATGTGGGAAAAAACCCTTCCTGGGTCTTATTTTAATTTCTAATTTCTGAAAAAAAATTATAAATATACTTGATATTCAGACTTTCCGTTGTTTTTAAAATACGTTTCTTTAGCCACCAAGCTGGAGAGCAGAAAGGTAAGAGAGCTCACCAACTCTACAAC
>NW_015151175.1:8045-9763 GCF_000732505.1 Cyprinodon variegatus
CTTAGATGGACACCATGAAGGGAGAGATGTGGGAGCACTCAGCTTCACTGGCAAAGATGTGAGTTGTTTGGGAGGGCCAGTAACACTTTAGTGGAAAATAAGGGAATTAGGCGACTTTTAACGTGCCCCAGGGGTCACCGCAGATACTATTTCATTAACGGAAGAGCAGAAGGTGATTAAAATAAGAGAGCTAGTTTAGTCTCTAAAATAGACATGGCTTGAAGCTAACACATTTGTTAGCTGTCAGAATTCAGTCAGAATTGTAAGATTAAAGTCAAAATCGTGAGAAAAAAAGTCAAAATTGTGAGAAAAAAGTCAGAATCGTGAGAAAACAAATCAGAATTCTGAGATTGAAGTCTGACTTTGTTCCCATATTAAACTGAAATAATATTTAAAATCCAGTTAACCTTTTTTTATTTTTTCAGTGGCACTAATCCTCTTCCATACTCAAGGTATCAGGAGGCTGAGCAACAACTGCGTGATCAACAGACTTGATGGAGGAGGAATGGAAATTTTCGGGTCCATCCTGTAGTCTAGAATAAATTACAACACAATCCTTTTATAAAATTAAATCAGAAAAGCAAGAAACTGAGCATGAGGGCAGATCCCAGCTGATATATTTAAATTATTCATTTTTATTAGAGAGGAATAACAATTAAACGCGGATTAAATTAGCATAAAGAAGCGCTAAAGGTCCTCACTGAGAGTAAATAAGACAGGATCGGTGCTTTTTTCCTCCAACAGATCCTACTGAACACTTGGAAAACACACATTCTAGGCTGTGCCTGATCATGTTGATGGAAGTAAAAAGATGGGTGGAAAATCAAATAAATCCCCTCGATTAAAAAGCCTTGAATAGAAACGGTGCTCTGCATGCTGTGCTTGCTCATACCGCAGGGTTTGTTCATGTCAGCGTGGAGAAGCGATGTCTTCTACAGCTGAATACCAAGTTCCCAGCCTGTGAGCGCTGATTAGCCTACACCGGCTAACAACCGGAGCGCTAACTTCCCCTGCTAATAATAAAGGCTATTTTTTCTAAAAGAGTCGACTAACGTTCGGGGAAAATTTGAAATATAAGACAGAAATATTCCGGTGTTTATTTTTAGGCTTGTTTAGGAGGTATATACCAAACCGGGAGCTTTGAGCGACCGTTAGGGACGCTAGCTAAGTGGCTAGTGCTAATGCTAGCTAGCTGTGAAGCTATGTAGTGACGGAGGCGCCTCCGCTCAGCTGCAGCACCACCTTTCTGAGAAAAACCAAGCCGTGCGGGATTCCCGGTCCACCTTTTGGAGGATGTCCTCATGTCCACGAATATCCCAGGCTGTCGTCGTGTCTCGCTGCAGTAGCGCGGCTCTCGGAGCCCCACAGCAGCTTTCCAGCCAGCCGAGAGGATGCTGATGACGGAGCGCCAGACAGACGGAGCGCTGTGATGGAGCGCAGCTTCGGACTGAGTGAGCCGCTGCTGCCGCTCTGACATCCAGCAGCAGCTTCAGCCTGCCTCCTCCTCTTAGGGACCGTCTGACTAAACGAGTCTGGCAGAATTACTCAGACACCATATGGATTCATAATGTGGATAAAATAAACCAATGACCTTCTGCATGTACAAACCATGAATATTTATAGGACACACGTTGCAGTAGAGCTGCTTAGAGCCCATGAAATGCCAAGATGTTGATTTATTTTCCAACACATTTAATTAAATATAGTTTAACAGAAAA
>NW_015151175.1:12232-17842 GCF_000732505.1 Cyprinodon variegatus
TCTATAAAAAAAACTATAAAATAAAGCTTTTTCTATCCAGTTATTAATAAGTTGATCAAAACCTATCAACAGATTAATATGAAGCCCTACTTGCTCTTTCCCCTTTCGTCATTGTTGATATCAAAAGCTGTCTGAAATAAAGGAATATATCAGCCTGCATCTATAAGAAAGCTGATCTGCTACTGCTCAAGGTTAATGTAACGTTGTTTGTTTGAATAAAATCATTTAATCAAGCCTTTTCTATTAACCCAAAATATAAAATGAGTAATAAAAATATGCCTAATTTATGCTGATATTTTGTTATAGAAGAAAGTTGTGCTGGGACCCTAATAGCTAAACACTTAGATGTATTTTTCATTTTTATATTGCCATTTTCTGAATGTTTTTTTTTTTACATGCATTTTGCAATCTACCAAGCAATTAAAAGCTGCAAACACTAATGGTTCATTTTAAGTTTAAATTCTTTTTTTATTTTTTTATTAATCAACTGTTGGGAAAGTAAAGGAGGCATGACAAACCGTGACTTTAACCTAAGAATATAGGTAATATGGGAATACAAATAAAGATACCAAAGATACAGGGTATGCACGGTCAAAAACGGCAGTATTTAATGCTGTGCAATCCTCTTGTATCCATCAACATGAAGTAAGCCTTTCAACATAAAAGGAAACCTGTACTGATATTAAATTACTTAATAAAAAGGACAAAAGCAATTGCACAAAATATCTAAATCTAAATAATTCTAAAACCTTAGTGTTACTTGTTTATGACTTTAACAAATGAACCAAGATGGCTGCATCTGAAGGCAGCGGCTTGCTACAGCTCCAGACAAATACACAAAATACGTCGATTTGTACGCTAAAAAGTGGGCATCGATCCTGCATCTACGACTGGCACTGCCTGCTGGAGCTTCGTCACACAATGTCGTTTCTGGTCTTTTAAATACAGCCACTTGTTTTAATATCAATGCCTTTTTTGCACCATGTTTTTTTCTTTTCTTTTCTCCCACAATGTTTACATTTGATGACTGCTGCACTTTATGGAATGAAAATGTTCATTTACTGTCTGGAAAGCTGCACTAAACAACATTTTGTTTTGTATACACTCTGTATGCAAAATGACAATAAAAGTTGTCTAAGTCTAACATCTAGAATAGGAGATAGCTGCAGCCCTAACACACTGGAAAGCCTCTCCAAAGTGACCAACTTGAGAGGTTCGGGCTGCTTAATCAAACATAGTGTGAATAAACAGAAAGCAGGGTTTAGCTGTGAGGGGAAAAGGAAACCCAAGTCTTGTTTTGTTTATGTTTCATACAAGTAATTCTGAAATGTGTTTCTATTCTTCCCATATTGTTCTGATAGCACAAAAAGAGACACAAATAAATGCCCAAATTTAGGAACCCAGCAGCCAGGTCAGCAAGAGCATGGTAAAGATGTTCAGAGCAATATCCAAAGCTTTGGACTGCTCACAGAGTCCTGTTCACTCCCACCTCACAAACTGAGAAATGTTCAAAGTATGACAAAGCTTTGAATCTAACTAACAGGATCTACTCAGTTCCTCACTGTCTTGATTGAATAAATTTGTGCTTTTGTTGTCCAGCAGATTTTGAATTAAGCATAAATGTTCAGTTTGAAAGCAGCAAATGAATTAGATCAAGGCAAACAAGCAAATTAGGAATAGTTATGAGTAACTCTAGAAAAATGTTGGCCTTGCCACACTTAACTAGCCAAAGTGTTCAGCTTAAGAACTTAATGAATTAACTTCGATAAACTTAATTTGATTACTTTTTACCAACTGAGGCAATTTGTTTAAGTTAGAGCATAATTTTCTTTTTAGACTGTAATTGCTGGATGGGTAAAAAGTGCAATTCCTGCTTGAGCCAACATTAGAGGGATGATTGCAGCAATACCTGAGGCAGCTTGAGGGAAATTTTCAGCAAGAGTCTAGAAGGGGCTGAACTTTCATGACTGAGCATGAGCAGCTTTAATCAGACAGCCAAAAGGCAGGTGATGCTCTGGGGGAGCTGCAGAGATTCCAAGATAAACTGAAGGAGCTTGTCATCAACAGGAGGGGAACAATTTTATATGAAATAGCATGCATCCTTTTTCAAACAAAAACTTTTAAAGGGCTATAGCCCTGGAGCAAATTCCAGCCACGGACTTCTTATACTTTAAAAAAAGTATAAAGTGTGTAAGTATTTCGCAGGACTGTGGATTAAATAAAACCCTAATGTTTCATGTTTCATTCAAGCTGTTTCAGACAATCTGTCGCCTTTTTCTGGGCAGAGAGACACCGCCACACTCTGGACAGCCATCTCCTCTGTCTTCAGTAGCATCTTTCCACTCACAAAGCAGTTTTCCCTTCACCCTGGCCAGGAGATTGGCCTTCACCTCAAAAGAGGGGTGTAATTTGTAAGCAATTCCCACCAATGTCTTTTCTCTAGCTGGCTGGCACTTGTTGTGACATACGGTCTGGACCACAAACTTTGTTGAACCACAAACTCTCCCAGAGTAAACCGACAGCAGAAGGTGACCATGATTTGTTCCACTGTGTTGCGTCTTCAAGCACTTAACCACCATCTTTGGAAAAAGAGTTGAAGGGGACCACATAAACTTTAAAACCACCCATCCAACGTAAGTATATACTACAGACAATGGATAACTAGAGGCAGGATTGATTGATTAGAGCTTGAGGAGTGTGAGTCTGACAGGAAAATGTAGAAAAACAGAGAGTTTAGCACAAATGTGACTGTTTAGAGAGGATTGCAAAAGATAAACCATTTGCTGAACATTTCACAGTTTGAGTGAGGCAATCTGAAACTGCTTGCAGCAACAATTAGTAATGGTATGAGCAATTAAAACCATCGGAAGTTCTGCAACAATTTTTTCATTTTAACGTTATTCAACCCACTTTGCAAATTACTGTTATTGAGAAAATTCTATCATTTAAATTGTTCGCTATCCATAACCCTTTCTAGGGCACTAAGTGAAAGACTTTGAAAATTAAAATTTCATTGGAATCCAGGACAAGGCCTTATTACCTCTGTAACATTCAAAAAATATGGATGTTTTGATGGCAAAAATTTTATGTTAGTCTAGAAAAAGAAATGCCAACTTACCCGAATACATTAAGAAAAATAACAAAAGTGCTTCAATAAGAAATTCACGAAAAACACTCTAAGAGTGAAAGAAACAAATGTTTTTTTGGTACAACATAACCTTAGAGGCATTAATGCTGATAATGGCCCTTAGTTTTTTTTTAGTTTATAAACCTAAATATAATTGTTAACTAGGATGATTAACTTTTGAACTTTACTTTTTAACTTTTCAATTAGCTTTTTACCTTTTTCTTAACTTCTTAACTTTTTTCCAACTTAATTTACAGTAGGTAATATGTCATTCAAGGGCTCATCTAATTGGTCAAATGCCATGTAGCAGTATGTTTGCTGAATGGTTTGATATAGATCTTGCGCTTCTAGACCTCACTGAGGGACGGGGGGGACTCCATTTGTAAGGGGTAATAAAAAATCGCTAACTTGCCCTATAAAGGGATAAAGCACACTAGTGTGGGTTAAATCATTAAATGATCTAGAAAAACAAGTTATGACAAAATAGTCATTAAATCATGCTTTCAAAATGAATTGTAAAAATGAATCCACCTGCTGGATAGTTTTCTTCATAAGAGCACAGATTTATAAAACACATAAAAGAAAGTTACATGATATGATAGAGACATGAGTCCCAAACCAAGAAACAGATAAAAAAATGATAGCTAAGGCCCTCAGCGTTCACAGACATAGAGGTTTGAAGGTTTAAAGTTAAAATAGCAGCTACTCCCCCTGGTGGCAGAAAAATGAAGATACCAACATCTCAAACTTAAAATAACAAGGAGGGAGCTCATAAAACCTGCAGAAAGTAGTGGTTTCAATTTCTACAGTAAATCTGCGACTCTTTCTACCCTTTCACTCCAATTTACCCTTTGCAAAAATATGTCACTACCAACTTTGTTTATCTAAAAGACTAAAATCTTTTCAGGTTAAGTAGATTGGATGGAAAGCATAATATGCCTAATGGGGGGAAATTTAGTTTGATACAAAATTTTATTTGATTATATGGAAAGAAAAGCTAAAAGCATACTGTTAGGCGATGCTGCTCACACCAAACTGTAATCTAATGATCTAAAATCTTCAGTATCTGCTGAGTTAGGTGACAACAGCCCACCGAGTTCATCAGCTGGTCCTTGAGCTGCCACCAGTGGTGGCCTCACTCCTCTCACTGGGGTGTCTGATTTACTGCATAGACCTCAGAGAGTGAGTTAGAGGCAGCACTGTGGTTTGTAGCAAAGCCTTCGAATCAGAGGGGAATCACAATGAGTCACACCCTGCATCTTAAAAGAGCTGCTGAGATCTGATTCCACAGCTGATGTCGGCTGCTGACATCAGGGTCCGAAAAGAGATGAGCCATCAAAAAATGGCTGACAGTTTCCAAATCATGGCCAAGCTTCAGAGAAATGTTGTCATGTAGAAGAAAGAGGGGAGTATGTCCTCTACTCCTGTGCATCCTTATTTATCAGAGACAGTAGGATGGATTAAGGAAAGTGAAGGATTTATCACACATTTCACCCCCATATACAAAATAACACAGTAAAGGGAAGAAACACATCATCCTTGTTGTTATATGTAGAAAGGCTAAGCAGTAGGAGCAATGAGATTGAGACAGCAAAAAGCCTGCTATAATCATTGATTGTGAACTCTTCAGGCTGAAAATGGTGAAATCTGACGGGTTCTCCCTTCTGAATGATGTCTTGCAACGCCTGTCAGTGCTAAGCCAAGATCCACTGTCACCTCTGGCTCTGTTGGACAGCACGTCTCTGCACAAGCAGTGTGAGTCCGAAGCCTTAATCCCACGCTCCAGTGCTGACAGCTGCATGTATAGCGTAGAGGGAACTCTGCTGCTTGATATTCCACTTAATGGTGTGATGCACTGACTCCCACTCTGTAAAGACCAGGGATTGTGATTATCAATGTGCTTCACTAGAGCAAAATGTGTATGTGTCTGGAGAATAAAGAGGTTTGAGACCAAAAGTATTATTTAAGTCAGATAGTTGCATACTCTCATGGAATACTTACAAACTTGAATGCACCTTTTTTTTTTATTCATTGTGGAAGACAAACTCGATATCTGGAAATAATTGATTATTTTTTTTACAAAAAGAATCTGAAAAGAGTGGCATGTATCTGCTTTTAGCCAACACGTGGTTGATTGTAGAAGTACTTTTTCCTGCAATTTTTGTTTCTTGATGTTGGATTTTGGCCTGTTTTTCAGTGTAGTCCTGTTTCTCTGACTGCAACTAACTGTATGTGCTCCCTTTCATCCTCTGACATGGGAGCTGGCTCGTAGCTTGTCTGCCTGGCTGTCTTGGCCATTTAAGGCTTTATATGTGAGAAGGAGGATTTTAAATTTTATTCTGGATTTAAGAGGAAGCCAATTAAGCTAGAATAGAAGAGATATGATCTCTCTTTTTAATTTGCATCTGGATCTGTGCTACCTTGAGTTTTCGAGACTTTTTTTGAAAAGTGGGGTGGTGGTTGTGGGGGGGGGGGGGGGGGGG
>NW_015151175.1:19338-20701 GCF_000732505.1 Cyprinodon variegatus
GCCAATTAAGCTAGAATAGAAGAGATATGATCTCTCTTTTTAATTTGCATCTGGATCTGTGCTACCTTGAGTTTTCCAGCCTTCTTTAAATCTCTGTCTGCTTGTATGGTAAGAAAGCCCCGCAGAGAGCTACTGGAGTCGGGAATATGATCCTTCAGCCATGTTTCAATAAAAACACATAATACTGCATTGCCTATATTCCAACTGGGTTGTTTCTAAGACTTTACGTTCTTTTAACTTATTTCCAAAAGATCTCAAATTGCCCAAAATGATTGATGGAAGAGATGGCTTGAATTTCCTGAATTTCCTCTTTGTATATATGTAACCTTTTTTTAAACAGGTATGTATGATTAAGATCACAAATCTCTTTTAAAATAGAGACCTGGGGAAACCTAATAAAATACCACTAATCACAATAGAATGTGCATTTAGATAATCTGCCTCAACAGCTAAGCTTACCTTTGACTCCAGCATCTGTTTCACCATTTTCTATCCTTTTATCCAGTGGCAGACTAATTCTTTGTGCTCCAGAGTGACAGATTGTGTGGAGCTACCACAGTATTCAGACAGCAGTACTGTAACCAGAGAGCAGCATAACTATCTTTTACTGTAGTTCCTCTCCTGCCCTCCACATTTGTCAATTTAGGTGCTGATCCTAAAGCGCTCAATAACAAATATACATGTTGGTGCACAGGGAACTGTCATTCAATGGGCATGCAACCTTATTGCAGAATTGTTGATGTGTCTAAATCAGCAACACTGTCTATAGGAGGCTTGGCTTTTAGCTTATCTATGGAGGGAATGAAGAGGGAAATTTCCTTCCATACTTGTTATAATAGAAATTGAAAGAGAAAAAATAAGAACTGATGTTGGTCAGAGGACCCAGTGGTGCCAGTGTACGGCAGCCTTGCTTCTGTCAGTGAGCCCCAGGGCAGCTGTGGCTACCATGTAGCTTGCCACCATCAGTTTATTAGTGTGTGTGTGAATGGGTGAATGACTGAATGTAGTGTAAAGTGCTTTGGTCAAGTCTCCTGACTTGAAAAAGTGCTGTATAAGTACAGACCATTTACCATGAATCTCTTGTTTCAGCAAAAAGTGCTTTGCTGTTACTTAAATTCAATCAAACAAGAAAGTTGTAAAAAGAATATTTTTAATATTTACCGTTCTTTATTTGAAAGTCACTAAAACATAAAAAAAGCTATTTAGTTATTTAGAAAAACCTTTAACTGTTTATGAGAGATTTCCCAGACATATGTTTGGTATTGATTATATGAAAATGTTCCTTCTTTCATAAATATATTCCTTTTTATTTTTTATTTTTTAACAGTGTCCTGTCTGGCAATGTGGCAATAAGAATAATTGT
>NW_015151175.1:22926-32181 GCF_000732505.1 Cyprinodon variegatus
CACAATATGGTCTGATAAAGAGTACATTTATATACATGTTTTAACCAGAATGATTCGACATTTAAATATGATTTCCCTACGACTTTAAGGGTCTTGATCAGGAACCCTAGAGTGGAGGCAGTGGGATTCGAACAGGGTACTTGAAACCTTCCCAGAGCACAAGCGCACTGCTTTGTTTATCTTCTTTAGCGGGTAGCGATTATATGAAATAAAGTAAAACTAATTCATTTAGGATGAAAATATTAAAGTTTGATGTAATATTGGTGCCTAAAGTATATTTTTCAAATGACTAAACCATCTTTTGTGAGACCTAGTGCAGTTTTTAAGCCAATGTTTGTATTATTATAAAAATGTTTTATTGTTTTCTTAATTTATCAACTCTGGATGTTTTATGTAATGGGAATGATCTGTATTGTTATATATGGAAAGGGGAGCACAGAAAGTTATGGTGTTTTGAGTCAGGATTTTATGTCATTGTTTTGAAATAATAATTATTGCATTTCAAACATGCATCAGTATCCCACGGGTGCTATTAGAGGTGTCAACAACAGCAGGCCCCTCCACAGGTGGGGCGCCTTCCTGGTTCGGGGCCCCAGGCGGTTACCTACTTTGCCTGTATGGTAAGTCGGCCCCTGCTTGTAGCAAAGTTGATCTTTTTATTAATATCATACTAGAGAATAACGAAGTTACCACAATGCAAGAGAAAAATAAATCAATCAAAGTTCTATCTAATTATAGTTCCTAGCTCTCTGGCTGCATAATAGCCAAATATTTTTCCAAAGCAATGAATGATGATTGTTTCTTCCCATTGATTCAGGAAGTAAGCTAATAATCGCTCTAAGATTCAGTAACCCAAACATCCAGCATGTTTTGTCCATTCCTGATCGATTCCTGCCTACCTGCTCTTGATCTGCAGCTCATTGACTGGATGATTTGATTAGGCATACATCTCCTCTCATTACCTTAACGGTATCCATTTTGATTTTCTGTCAAATTAAAACTAATTCCCTTCTGCCATTTTCCTTTGACATTGAAACACACTTCTTATTGAGATTGATGGTGATGGTCACACTAGAGTTCAACTGGAAACCAAGAATAACTATTCATATACAATATTGCAACATCTAATCCTTATATTGGATAATATGCCTTAAGATATTAAGCTATGATTTTAGAAGCCTTTTTGTTTTCATTTCCGTTCATTTCCTTTATTCAGATACTGGTTGCTGTGTATATTGGCTGTGAAATCAATGCAGGGAGGGTTTTTTGCCCCAACACAGTGATGCATGGAGACACAAATTATCATATAAATCAAATTTAGAGCAAGAAGTAGTTGCTTTATTTCAACATTATTTAAATTCATAATTTTGATTATTATGCTAATTAAAGTGTGATTTCACAATGAGCTATACATCAGCACCCAGATAGCAAACAATGTTTAATTATCGTTAGAAAGGTAAATTTTTGGTTAAAGTCATATCGATGGTGGCCCACGCATCAAACAATCATTCAATTCCAGCAAATTAAGCAAATTTAAAAAGATGTCACTAAATCAATATTCTTTTGTGGCCAAATTCTAATGATTTGAGTTGCCAGTGTCTAATCAATTTTGAATCAAAGCATGCTGTTTGTCGCTGGTCATAGTGGCAGTTAGAAGATGTTCACCCATTTTTGTTATTTAAGAACATTGAATGACATAATACCAACTGCCTGCCAACAGTATTATGTGTATAACATCAGAACTAAATGAAAAAACTTGAGAGAAATTAAACTTTTCTAATGAGCTTCAAAATGGCTTTAGAAAAGATGAAAAAATATATTATGTCCAATGAACATGAATTAGTATTAATTCACTATGAAATCAAAATAAATGTATATGAATCTAATTTTTTATTTTTTGTGTAAACAACAGTGATATAGCTGTGTTTGTTACAGACAACTTTTTGCATTATTCAAACTGCAGGCTTCAGCATGAATTTAATATTTCTGCGCAACTATCTGGGCACCTTCTCTAGCACATACACACACACAGCACATACAATTAAAACATTTTCTCCTAGTTTACACCCATAGCTCCCTCTAAAGAATGACCGTCCCAATAAAAGGAGTTTTTTGTTTGCTCAGCCAGTTTGGTCTTTATAAAACTGTTACCCTAATTCTTAGATTTCATTTCTAGAGAGAAAAGTCAGTGGGTAAAATTTGTCATCTGCATTCATCCTCCAAAATTATACTTCCAATGAATGCATTTCCGAAAATTACTGGTTTATGCACTAGAACTTGCCCTTTATAATATCATTGAAAATATTAGAAATGTTCCTCGAACATCCCTAGTACTGGAAGTCGGTCTGATATCAGTAAAAAAAAAAATGAGTAGACATGGGAATATATCGGCTTTCACCTAAAATCTCCTATATAAGCAACTTAATAGAAACACTCAGCTTCTTTCTGCCTTTGTTTTAATTTGATGTACCCGTCACTGCCATCCCCTGTGCTCTGAGGTGCCTCAACCCTGGGCTCTTTGGGGTTGATATGGGGCCCCTCATATCTGCTATTGAGCATACCTACCTGCTGAAGGAGCCTTATAAACCTTATAGACACAAGCACACTGATATGCATTTACCACAGCTGTTTGGATGCAGGTGATATCAGATCTGGGGGATCAAAGATTCACAGTTATGCTGAACACTAAGCTGAAAGTTCAAATATAACTCTGAATAAAAATCTGTAATCTCCATTGGTTTTTCTTTTGATATTTGAACACATAAAGTGTCCTATTTACCAGTATAGCACTGAAAATGATGTCTTGGTGCTGAAAAATTGCCCAACAGATTTGCTTTCATGAGTGGGGCAACATTGCTATTGCCATAGGTTCCATTTTGGAATTGCAGTTGAAACTTTATTAGAACTGTCTTTGAAAAAAATAGATAAAATTGAAATGAAAACGCAGGTAAGAAATTGACAGGGGATTAAAAATAAAGGGAGAGAAAACAAGAAAAAGGGAGAAAGGAACAGGAGAGAGAGAGTAAAGGAGAGAAAAGGAAGAAAATACAGAATAACTCCTAGAGGTCTACTTTCACAACTGCAAGAAACAAGAAGGAAGAATAGAAAAAAAACCCAAACACAATGAAACCAATCTCAGCAAAAGAGGGAGTATCCCATAGATTACTGTAGGAAAAACAGAGGTATCTAATAGACACACGATCATCCCTTCTGTAACAACAGGCTATATGCAGAACTCTTCTACTTCCTGAACTTCAGCCAGCTCCTTTCTTCATACATTTAATTTATGGAAAGACTGATTAATCCGGGTGTGTCTGACCTCAGTGAGCAGGCAAGACACACCCAACCCAGAATCAGATTTATTGCCAATTAGGTTTGCACTTACAAGGATTTAGACTTAGACTCTCCCTGCACCAGGTCGTCAGATGGTCAACCTCCCACCTGTAGGAAGACTGGTCACCATCAGAGATCATAGTGGCGTCATCCTTGATCATCAAAAGCTTGACACACTGATGACTGGAGGTGCAGCTGTTGTTGTACAGGGAGAAGAGCAGCGGTAAAAGAACACAGCCCTGGAGGGAACCAGTGCTGATAAGCAGTGAGTCCGAGACATGTTTTCCCACCTTCACATGCTGCTTCCTATCAGACAGGAAGTCTGTAATCTATCTGCCGGTGGAGTCAGGCACATTCAGCTGGGAGAGCTTCTCCCGGAGCAGAGATGGGATGATTGTATTGAAAGCAGAGGTGAAGTCCACAAACAGGATCCTAGAGTAGGTACCTGCAGAATCCAGGTGCCGCAGGATGTAGTGAAGGGCCAAGTTAACAGTGTCCTCTGCAAACCTGTTGGCTTTGTAGGCAAACTGTAGGGGGTCCAGTCAGGAAACAAATTAAATAGCTGAAGTTTAGAAAATAGTAAAGTTGTACATAAAGCCAATTACTTTGTCTCTTCTGTTCTCAGCAACTTCGACTTAAACATTTTATTCTGTGCAAGAGTAGTAAGCAGGGATTGCAAACCAGGCCTCTGAGACGAGGATCACGTCTATATTATCAGCTATCAATAAGTTTAAATTTAGACTAAAAATATATTGAGTTAATAGAAATGGACGGTGGTTCACATGTTTATTTGGGGATTGAGATGAAAGAAACACTGTAGTCATGTCTGAGTCATAGTGATAAAGCCATGAGTGGGTCTGCTTTGCTCCCTCTACCCACCAATGAGACAGTCTTAATAGAGGATTTGTTAAAGGTTGTGTTTTGGCTCAGATCATATGAAGGATTGTACCAGACAAAGAAAATTCAAGAAAAAAAAAAACTCACCAGATTCCTGCAGATTTTCCCCCCAAACCACTGCAGAAAACTAGTATAAAGTCTCTTTATGAGTTCACTCATGTCCAGCCAAACTTTGTTTCAGCTATTTTAACCTGTGGTCTTATATGGTAATTTTATACAGTGGACGGTTTATCACTCAGGCCAGATTCACTCTTCTTTCAGTAACATCTGAATGAGCAGAGACATATTTATTAGGTTGGTGATTAATAACTCTGCTGATAGCCATTGTCTAAATGACTAAATTGGTGGAGACAGTTGGATTTAAACAGCTGGTCCAGGAGTACATCCTTTTATGTATAAGACTAAGAACCCAGGTGAGTAAGCAAATTACAGTTATAATCATTCAACTAACAATCACTAAATGGTTTTGCCCTCAATTTTGGATAACCTGTTAATTAACTTAAACTTCCAGTTCTTTAATATATTCATGACCTTCTGGAAAACTTGACTAACAAAGCGAAACATCCACACACTACTTTATCTTTTCTCTTTTCTTCTTTGGGCTTGTCTCTTTTTCTAAACCTCTAATTCTTACTGAAAAGAGCATTTTTTTTTTTTAAACTTGAGCTCAAATTAGAAAAGCAAGCTCATTATGTTTCTACATTAGCAGAGTTTATGTGAACTTAGGCTCCAGTAACTTAATAAAAAAAAGGCTTTGTTGGCTTTCACCAACTGCTCTTTTTTCCAAAGGGAGCTGGTTAGCTCCATTTAGAGCTCTTTAACTACATTACTGTCACGAACATGGCCTGTTCTCTTTGTTTGTAATCTGGTTACACAGCATTCGACCTGAATGACCTGCAGTCACTGTAAAGCCTTTGTGTAGCACACAGACATGCACACAGATGCAGGGACATACATGCCTTGCACATGTTTCAGCCATCCTTGAACATTTGCGGCATTTTATCCCAAACTTCACCACATTTTATTGGGACTGAATATGGTAGAGCAACACATAATCGTGAAAGGAAAAAGATATTGGTGGATTTTTAAAGATTTTTTATACATAATACTGAACTCATGGTATTGCAATCTGATCTGAATGCATCAAATGCAAATTGTTTATTCCTGTATGTGTTTGTTTAAAAGAGAAAAGCATCTCTACAGCATAATGCCGCCAACATCATGTGTTCAAGGTGTCTTCTAAGTGTTAGCATGGCTGTTTTTCAGCAGGTAAAATTCCCATCAGAATTCAGTCCTTTTGAAACAAGCTGTCACCTCCATGCACAGAGGTAGATTCTCCTGCAGTGGGCCCTATGAGATTGTTATAATTCCCACACTAGCTTTCCAAGGCAGCATTTCAGGTGACCTTCATCACTATGACAGTGTGTTTGCATATACGTGACAAAGACGGAAGTCAATGTGGCTTCTTTGCAGCCCAAAGATAAAGTGCCTCACAGAGAGGGATGTCAGTTGCTGTCATAACACTGGATTAAAAGTGACATGACACTGAAGAACGCGACCTGCATCTCTGTCCTCACTGTGAGGTTTTCCTTTTCTCCTCCTACACATTAGGTTGCTGTTCCCATTTTACTGTTAACAATTTATTATTCAGATTGACATCAGAGAAATTTGAAAACTTAACATAAATGAGTTCCTTTTTAATGGTTTCTTTATGATCCAACAAAGCAAAATAATTATAAAATACAGCATGGCTTACGGGCTACATAAAGGTGTTTCCCTCTATATCAGTGTTTATACTGTCCTATGGTGCAAGACAATTTAAAACTGAAACTATCAGCCACTAAAACACTTGGCTAACATATAGAGTAAACTTAATTTCATGAAGAAGGACAGAAGGACCCAGTATTCAAGACGAGATAGACAGTAAATTCAAAGAGTCTATTGAAACTGAAGCGGACTGTGGATCTGGTCAGGGTGGGGCTACGCGGGGTGGGGCAGGACATAGACACTGTGGAGAGTTTCAAATACCTGGGTGTTCATGTCAATAATAAACTGGACTGGACTCATAACCGACATCGACGCCCTGTACACGAAGGGCCAGGGCTGCCTCCACCTCCTGAGGAGGCTGAGGTCCTTTGGAGTGGGCCGGCCCCTGCTTGAAACCTTCTATGACTCTGTGGTAAATTCACCCTCGTCTACACTGTTGTCTGCTGCCCCCCTGGCAGCAAAGAAAGTGACAGAGAGAGACTGAACAAAATGGTTAGAAAGGCCATTTTTTTTCTAGGCTGCACTCTGGACTTAGTGAAGGAAGTGGCAGCTCCTTTAGCGAAAGACTTTTACACCGTGTTTATAAAAAGGAGCGCTACCGCGGACCATTCATCCATGCATCCGCCAGACTCTACAAAACGTCCCTACAAGAGCAATAACTTGTGCAATGTATAATATGCATTACTATTTAATATCCTGTGCAATAACCTGTTTCTTCATATTTGAGACCCAGTGCAAAAACCTACCCAATGCTATATCCTGTATAATAATCCTGCTATAAAAAAAACAAAAAACAAAAAACAAACTGTATATATCTCATCCACCTTTTTCTTCCTTTGGCACATTCATTTTCGTTGACTATTTGAGCTGATGAAACAAGTACATTTCTCCACTGTGAGATCAATAAAGTTAATTAATCTACCAATCGAGTCAGAGACAGGTCATGGAAACAGATCAGAGCAGGAAGGCCAAGAGGTCAAGGAGTACAAAGCCCAGTCAGGGATACCGATTAGAACAGGAACAGGCTGAACATTCAGACAGGAACAGGCAGGCTCAGTGGTTGAGAGGCAGAACAGGTCAGGATATCAGGAACACTACGGAAAGTTAAAAACTCGCTACTTCCACTGAGCCAAGACAGGAACAGGGCACGCGTAATGGATAAGAGGCAGATCAGGATCAAGAATTCAGAAACACTGCAGAACACTAAAATACCCTCTCTCCACTGGCCCAAGAGAATGAGCACTAGAACAAAAGCATCAGCATTACTCTGGTCCTGATGCCTGGGACTTAGTCGTATGTATATAGAAGCAAAAGCAGGTGGATTAGATGAGCAGTAATTGGAAACCGGGCACAGTTAGGCAGGTGAATGAAATTAGCAATTAGGCCAGCCGTCAGAGCCAAGATCATGACACATAATTAGTGGACATACATTGGTGGGAAGGAGTGGTCACACTGATTTCCAGAGATATTGTCTGCCTATTTGATAGGAGCTGCTATTTCAAAAGATTCTACTTGTTATTATTCACACCCAGCAATAAACCCAGCAGTTGTTGCCACTTACTATGAAGCCTTAAGCCTGACATCGGAAAAACAATAAATATAGCATACTCAAAAAATTACCTTCTACTCTGTTCACACAAGACACAAATGTATGGCCCTAAGGTACTTAATTGTCTATGAAACACTAAAATACTCAAAATATGTATGCTTGCACAAAATACTAAAACATAATCTTCCTAAACAGTACACTTTTGAAAACAGACAGACAGAGAAACAAATTTGCATTATGGGCAGGGATAGTCGTATTAAGTCCCTTTTTAACTACGAAGAAGCTGTCATGAAATGGGACAGTGAGACAGCCAGTAGGAAAGTTCACAAACGTTTATTAAAATAAAGACACAAACAGACGGAACAAAAGGGGAGCTGCTGAGGATCTGCGGCTCGTGGCGACTGCACGAGGGGGCGGGGCACCACCCAATCTCAGACACTCTAGTTGTGGGAGAAACACAGGTAAGTGACCATGATCATCTGACAGAAGATGATAAGCTCAATGAGTCACTTATCTGGTTTAACAGTTCAGTCCATCTCCCTTGAAGGGGATGTAATCCAGCTGATGGGCTGACCAACTGATGTGGCGTGCGTCACCCAGAGTATCCCCAGTGCTGCAACCCCGGAAGACTTGCAGGAGGTTGATCAAAGTCAGGGGCAGACAGATCAGAAAGGAACATACAGATCAGGCGGGATCCAGGAATCCAAGAGGTCCCACGCAGGTTCCGAGTCCGACTGAGTCCAGAAGCGTGAACAGGCGGACACGCACAGAAGCAGACAGGCTCAGATGCAGACGGGCAGGCACAGTGGTGCAGAGACAGGACCTGGAACCAGAACTTGATGCCAGAAAGTTTAAACAGGGATAAAAGCTGATCCTCCCTGCATTCCGAGCCAAAACCCTGAGGACTCCCCAGGGGAGGAACAGCGCATAATTAGGAGACGAGACAGACACAACACCCTCTTTCCACCGGTCGCCGGGATCCAGGACATGAACTATAGAATAAACTGAACAGACAGACTAACAGAAAACAAATAATGATCTGGCCCCGAATGTCCAGGCTGAAACGAATATAAAGCAAAGGAAACATATGAAATAAATAAATTATTATTACAGCAGGGAGGGAAAATGGCAGGTGAAAGAAATAAACACTTAAGGTGTAGGAATCAGGCCAGATCATTACAGAAGCTTATAGAAATACATTTTCAGGAATTTTGATGGGTACAGATTATATGCATAAAAAGAAGACAATGAAGAAGCAAAACGAGTATTTACATTGGTCAAGCTTTCTGGAGTCTGTGCCGAAAAAAGGAAGCAAACGGACGATAAGCTAAACACAATAGATGTTCTGAACCAATGATTTGTCTAGTATTAGCACTTTTCAACTGAATGACAAAGTGTCCAGGAGAAGGTAAGCGTAATTGCACCAGAAGGAGAAACATTTGTTGCTATCACCTTGAAAGAAAAGAAAATGTAGCCCAACAAAGACTGTGGAACGGTTTATAGACTTTTCAACTTAATTTGTACTCTCACCACTCTTTTGTACTCTCTACATCTCTGACTTCCAGTACAACACAGAGTCCTGTCATTTTCAAAAATAGTCAGATGACTTTTGTCGTTTGGGTGCATTAAAGGTTGACAAGAAGCTGATTACAGGGTTCTAGTGAACCTCTTTGTGGTCTGGTTTAGGAACAATTATTCCTAAATGTGAA
>NW_015151175.1:32304-36440 GCF_000732505.1 Cyprinodon variegatus
CAACAAACTAGACTGGAGACACAATTATGATCTGTTGTGGAGAATGTGATCTTTTGTGCCATCATCTGCTAGTGTCACAGCATTGTAGAAAAAGACTTAAAGAAGTCGAACAAGCTGAATAAGAAGGCCAGCTCTATTCTGGCAACTCCTTTAGGCAAGGCATGAGTTGCCATACATTGTTGCTAATGTCACCGGAAGTACGCCGCTCTGAAGACACACCCCTCTGGCGCAGGTTTGAAAAACCCTAGCTTTCCATATTAGTGTCCTATTTTGCCGCCGGTTCATGCCACTCAAAGGATAGGCACAGCACTCCCAGCTGAAGGCTACACTATGTAGCAACCATTACCGCTCCAGAGAAGTCTGCGCTCGCTGGACTGAGTCAGACTGCCTTTTCCCTGCGATTCAGAAGAAGCTGAACGCAATGCATCCTGAATCCTGCTGCAGCAGAGACAGAGCAGATCTAATCCAGCTCTGCTAACCGCCGAACACTGGGGCCCCCGATAGTTGTTCGCCAAAGAAGCCACTGGAAGCCGCCGGACCAAGACCGCCTATGAGACGGAGAGACAGAGCAGTGCAGCAGAAGTGCTACAGGCTGCGGCTACGCGCTAACCATCGTAGCTAAAAGGGAGATGTCCCACATGCTACCGTGAGTTATAAAACTAACGAACTGGACCTAGCCGAAGGCCTTCCCTCCATGGACCAAACAGTAACTCCTTCAAATCTGATGCTTAATAAGTGCTCTGCTTGGGTGAACTATAGGTAAATAGAAAAGTCGTGGTGGTGTTTTTATTTGTAATAAGCTTTCTGATTCAACTGCTGATGGTTTTAAAGGCTTAACTGAATGCTAACACTCACTACAGACCGAACGAGTCACATACTACTGAAGCCAACTGCTACATGGTGAGCTAACTCTCTCTCTGTTTCAGTTGGACCCGACCAGAACCAGAACCCCTTGAGCCAGGTAAGCTAACGGGTCTTTCAGCCTCATTTTTGTTTCAGGAGTCTAACCCCTTGTCCTAATTTTCTTAATGGATCTGACCCAGATGCAGTAAACCACTCAGAGAACCAGGGTAAAAGTTTTAACAGGTTTATTGATAAGATCAGCGGGGGTAGGATTCAGGAAACTCAGTGAACCGGACTGTTCCGGGAACTGAAAGAGGGAAGGGAAGTTTTCAGTGGTTAGTTCAGGATCCATGGGAGCTTAGAACGATGACTTGGAGAGACAGAGAAAACAGAACTCACTCAGTCAATGTGGGTTTATCAAGAGGAAGAGACTTGTTGGAGGACGGACAGGTTTAGACTTGGTTGGACCCTGAGGACTTATTGAGCGGACTGTCACTTGAAAATCCCCTGCTCAGTGTGAGACTTAAACAATCCTTCCAGGGGAAGAAGGCCAAACATCCAGCATGCAGGATGACTTCCTGCCGAAAAGGCAAATACAAAAAGGGTTAGGCTCAGTGAAAACAAAGACTCAGTTAGATTCAGCTAAACTCAGCTTGGCTAGAGTGCCCAAAACTGGCAAACACTCAACAGGTAGTGACAGTCCATGGCTCAAATAGTCCTCAGTGATGAGTCAACTAGCCGCAGGTATGTGAGAGGACCAACGAGGACAGGGCACCACCTGGTGGTAGAGGGAGAGAAAGAAATTAAAACACAACCTACACAAACTGGATTACTAACACCCCTTTAGGAAAGGGGCTAAAACCCTGGCCAGTAAGCAAATTACAGTTACAATCATTCGATTGATAATAAGTAACTAGTTTTACCCTTGAATCGAATGAGCTATTAATTAACTAACTTCCAGTTCAAGTTATTTAATATAGTCGTATTCTTCTGTTAAGCTAAGTGGCACAACACATGGAAAATAAAGGCAGAATAAAGAAGAACTAGAAAATTCCCCAAGAAAATTGTGGAGGTGCCGGCCACTTGGTGCGTATTCGTGTGTGCGTAATATTTGGACTGGCACCAAAGGGTTAATGAGGTTAGTTGGGTTCACCTCACATTGGCATTAATCACCTTACCAGGCAACAAATTGCTTGTCAAAGGTTGATGGCAACTGCCATCACCATACTAAGTGACGACTTGTGTCACCTCACCAACTGGGGACTGGCTTCACCACACCTGTTGGCTAGTGTGCTATTTGTTTCGCAAAAGCTACTGGTGACTGCAATCGCCAGATCATGGTTTTGGCCCCATTAAATGCAGGCCACATTGCTTTGCAATGGCATTCTATGCTCCAATTACCTTTTGCAGGTTCCCAAAGACAAGCCATGGCATCATACTTGTTGATGACTCTGAGCAGTTGCCTATAGCGTTCCGAGTAAAATCTAACAATAGCCAGTGTGAGTATAAATAATGATACTCCCCTCATATATCAGGGATGTGGTGGAATCGATCTGGAAGAATGGCTGGGAATGAATCATGGATGTAGTGAGTATTAAGGGCACAGGATCATCGTAATAACTTTCACATTTTCTTGGATACAACCATGTCATAGGGATAATATTTAATTCTGATGAGGATGCCAGAAAGCTAGAATCTGGTATTCATTATTAGACATGAGAAAACAATCAATCAAGAAGAACTTATTTTTAGCTTCAATATTTAAAAGTATATATAGTATACTTTTTTTGCATGTTCATACCAATTTTCATTGTGTCTATGTATTCTCTCAATGACGGCTGCAGTGTTTTTATCTTTCGTACAGCTTTCATCTGTGGTATTGCAATCATTAAAATGTCATTTAGGCATGTCCAGTGCTTTGGGAATATTCCAGATCTTCCCAAACTGTTTAGTTTCTGCACTATTAATAAAATAATTTACTGAATTAGTTGTCATAGTTCAGGACAGGAGGACCCAGTATTCAAGGTGAGACAGTCAGTGGGATAACTCAAAGCGTTTATCAAGTATTTTATTATGAGCACATAAAAAGAGAAAAAAATAGAAAAGCAGCAAAAATAGAAAACACAGAAGTTAAACAGTAACTCCTAGAAATCTACTTCTATGCCTGTATGAGATGAGAGGAACACAAAACAGAAAACATAACATCAAAAAGAAGACAACAGACAACAAAAGTAAACATAAAGAAAAGCCTAAATACGCACACCACTAATGTCTGATCTGATGGTGACATCACCGGCCAAAATCAAATATAATTTAACCTTGTTTTAAAATGACCAACTGGATTTCCATTTTTTTTTTTTGTTTTTGCTAGAAAAAATTTAATTCTGCACCTAATAAGTTTAAAATTGAAAATACTCTTCCTCCATTTTCTTTACACTTCACAACTTTGTAGGCCACTGGTGTTGATCTTTTTAAATCTAAAAGAATACAGTAGGTGTAGGTTGAATTTCTAATAAAAAAATGTATGATTTAAAAATGTTATACATAATTGAGACAAACTTTGAAATTCAATTCTAAAAAATTAAAAGTACATTAAATTTATATTTTTATCATGGAAAATTAAATGTTGTAATGTCCTCTTATGTGTTGATATTGTGTTTGATTAGCTATACATATAAAATCCTCATGACAAAAATAAATAAAGGCTTGAAGACGTTGGCCTGTATGTAATGCATTTCTATTATGTTTTACTAAGTGAATGGAGTTATTGATATATATATATATATATATATATATATATATATATATATATATATATATATATATATATACTTTCAGTAAAAATTCTAAAAGAGAAGAAACTGAATTTCTATGCATTTTCATTACATTTGTTGAATCATTTAGGGTAACCTACGGAAGACCTGAAAGGCAAGAACGAAAAAAAATATGGAAAAGAAAAGTTTGAATTTTCTTTTTTGTATTATTTTCTGCCCTGAAAGGCAAGAGAGAGAGAAAAAAACAAAACAAAACAAAAAAACAAAGGCAAATTTTCCAGTTTTTTTTCGTAATACTTTATTTTGCCACTAGAGGCTCTGACGTAATAAGACACAGTCACTCACGGCTGTATTCTTCAACTGTATATAGTCAGAGAGGCCTGGTTTACAAGAATCAATGTCCCAAATATATTATATATTTTTGCAAAGTAAAATACCGTATTTTCACGACTATAAGGCGCACTTAAACGTCTTTTTTTTCCCTCAAAATGTGCGGTGCGCCCTTTGGTGCGGTGCGCC
>NW_015151175.1:37681-39599 GCF_000732505.1 Cyprinodon variegatus
CCACATATATTATATATTTTTGCAAAGTAAAATAAGATACAAATAAGGTACAAAAGCTGTGTATTCATTCGTCATGGCATGTGGTTAACATGTCAACATTGTATTTTTATGAGCAATAGAGAATTATTTGCTGGGATGATCCAGGTTGTTTGTAGGACAACATCATAACCGCTCTTTCTCAAATCTGTGCCACTTCACTCAAAAATGATATCTATCCTCTGAATCTGTTTTAAGATCTCTTCTGTCTTCTTCCTCCATAAATCTGTCATGGTTTTTAAGGTAATTGGCCCAAATGCAGACACAGTCGGAGGACAAGAAGTAGTTAAAGATGTTAATTTAGGCTACTAACAGGCAGGAAAGGCTCACTACAGCTCGCGGGGGAACAGAAAGTCCAAGTGAGGAGCTCGCCAGGTATGGATTATCTGTTTGTGACCCATTGCCTTTTGATGGGGAGAGATGGCTGAGCAACAGGTGGGCTAGCGGATGGAAAATGGGCAGGAGCCCGAGCAGCACTGCAGTGGAGGTTCGAGGAGCAGCTGAAGGAAACCAGCGTGAATCCGGGAAGGGGGTCCTCGGTAGCACCGAGGGGGTTTCAGGGGAACTCCAGAGCAGAATCTGAGCAGCAGAGATTCAGAGACCAGTCCTCAGAGAATGGAGACAGACGGGTGAATAATTCAGAGCCCAACGAACTGAGGGAGACAGGAGACAAGTTAGAACCAGGGATCCAGAACATCAAACAAATAGGAACGAGGATCTGTCGACAGGACAGAGGCCTAGGCGTACCACAACGGTTTCACTCTGGTATCCTTCAGCTGACTGAATGCTCCTCTTAAGCTCAGCAGAGCAGCTTCAATAAGCCGCAGGTGCGGGGCCACACCCACCTGTCAAGAAACACCACCTTTAGAAGAGAATAAGCAGAGCACAGAGCAGAGAATCCTGAACCAAAATCTATTTATGGTCTGTTTGTGTTCTTTTTGTTGTTTCCTCAATGTTCTTTATTGGAGGGTAGAATAGGAAAGAGTCTGTTATAATCAGCTGGTTTCTTCTAAAGCCCTTTCTGTAGCACACAGCTTTATAAAAAGCACTAATAAGCCCTAATAAGCTAAATCGACCAGAGTTTGTTTCCTCCTCTTGCTTCTGAACGTTTGTGCGGGTCTGATTTAAGCCCAGCAACATCTGGTCCAGACCAAATAACTGGATCAAGTCTTATTTGTTGAGATGGTCTCGGTCCATATCCAGTTGGAATCTGGTGCAGGTTGCTTCAGAAACCATTACAAATAGGGAGAGGTGTCAAGTAACGAAGTACAAATACTTCATTACTGTACTTAAGTACACTTTTTACTCCATTACTTATTTTTCTTCGTACTTCTGACTTCTACTCAATACATTTTTTACACCAGTATCTGTACTTTCTATTCCTTACATTTTTGAAACAAATGTTACTCGTTACTCTTGGCTTGAGTTTACACCAGAGGTCAGGAATTAGCGGACAACGGTCCGGATCCGGATCCACCTGCTGGATAAACCGGACCCAATATGATTTAAAAAATGTGTAAATTACCGCAAGTGTTCTGTTGACAGTGTCTAAACGTCACTTGCGCCTCTTCTTCTGTTACCCTGAAATCCCACATCCTCCGACTTATCCTCGGCGCTTGAGGAGAGCATGCACGATATCGATATCATCATTAAATTTGTAGCAAAACATGCAGAAATGAGGTCTTAATTTAATATGACATATTTAAAAAATCCCCCTCAGGGATTACAGGGATTGCATATGTTAAGTTTCTGATGGAGATGAGAAATCTGCTTCCTGGTCTGTTGAAGCACCAATAGTTTGCATCCAATCTTTTAAAGCTACAGTGTGTAATTTTCAGTGACATCTAACGTCCAGACTGCAGACCGCAGCAACATGAACATC
>NW_015151175.1:40224-41781 GCF_000732505.1 Cyprinodon variegatus
ACATAGTTATGTATAATATCTTACATTTCTGACTGTATATCCCTGTAATTATTACACACTGTAGCTTTAAATAAACTGTATTACTTTTTTGAAATTTATAAGAATTATGCTCTAATTTGTAGTTATTACTGATCTGTTGTTACTATATTTTAATTTGACAAACTGGATCTTCTCGCTCTTCTTTTTCTTGTTTGGTGCGATTGCAATAGCGGAGCCTGAACATTTAGAGGATGTTTGGCTCAAACTGCTGCTGTGAAGCAGGATTTTCCACCATGAACAGAATCAAAAATAAATATGGATCCAGGCTCAAAATGATCACCTTGATGTGCTTGAGAATGGCTTTGTCTCCATTCAAACTAAGGTTTAAAGCCTAAAGCCCTCTGCTCTCATTAAGCCGGAAAAAAAAAAAAAGTCAGTTCAGGTGTATTAAATATGTGAGTCAGGAAATTGTCTATATATCAAACTGAAAGTTTGTTGTTCTCAAGCTCAAAAAACACTTTGGAGTAAGTTTATATATATATATATATATAATTTTTTTTATTCAAAACATGCATTATATAAAATGGATGCATAAACACCTAATTTTATTTCAGTGTTAAATTCTGTTTAAAGTAACAGATAATTAAAAATGTCTCTGGACCTTTACTAGTTGATCATTTTCTTTATTTGGACCCCGCTGATTTTTAGTTGGTTACCCCTGGTTTAATGTTTATAAATATTTATTTCACATCATTTGCACCATCCACGTTCTTCAAACTTCAAACGTGAATTGTCTATGCCATGCTACAATGTTGGATTCAGAAAAAGATGTTGAAATGTCTGAAAGGTCGCACACAGGTGAGAGCATATCGAGAGACGGAGTCCAACAACACCTCCCTCATCCTTGGCCCTATCTCCAAGAATTTTTAGAAATAGTTGTAAAATTGAGCTTTCAGTTCATATAGGGACATCTGGCTGTTTTTTTTTTTTAAAGGTTACTTTATCCTTTTATATTTTAAGTCATTTTTGGCGCACATACTTTTTCACTTTACTTGAGCAAAGAGGTCAAGTTGATACTTCAACTTTTACCAGAGTGTTTTTAAACTGCAGTATCTATACTTCTACTTAAGTAACACGTATGTACTTTTGACACGACTAAAAACTGGCCTCAGTCTGACCCAAATTCAGAAAGCTCACAGCTTTTGGGCTAAGCAAGCTACCGTTGTAGTAAATGTAGTACGGAAACTATACCTGATCCACCTTATGTGGCCTAGTAACACCGCTACCAGCAAGTGTTGGATCTTCTTGGGTGGTATAAGCATGTACTCTTCATTGAGCTTTATAGGTAATGAGGTATTTGAAGAAAATAATAATTTAGTTAAATAAAGTTTATAAACATCTGTATTTGATTGTAAAACAAATGAAATATTAAAAGTGAAATATTAAAACTGTAGGAAAACTTAACAAATATTCGAGGACAATTAAATTTCAAAGAATATATTTTTCTTTCAAAAACTTTTAACAAAAATTTAGAACGTGAACGTAGCATGAGACTCAAAAGTGAGGAGAAAGAGGAGA
>NW_015151175.1:42351-61239 GCF_000732505.1 Cyprinodon variegatus
GCGTCTACATAAATGCTAGCCAATATCTGCATACAAGCCACCATCGAAACGCAGGACTGTACATGAACCAAGGATTCCCCACACATGGAAACCACCATCCAAACAGAGGCCTGCAGGCAAAGAGAAGATTTCCTCCCTACAGAGGCTATTAGACAAACACAGGCCACCAGGCTGACAGAAGCACTTAAGAAAAATCCAGCTTCAAAAATAATAAAAAAAAACAAACAAAAAACAAACAAACAAAAAAACAAACAAACAAAAAAAAAATCCCCTCCTTGAACCACCACCTTATCGTGGTGGAGGGGTTTGAGTGCTCAGATGATCCCAGAGGCTATGTTGTCGGGGGCTTCAATGCCCCTGGTAGGGTCTCCCATGGCAAACAGGTTCTGGGTAACGGGCCAGACGAAGAGCGGTTCAAAAGGTTCTCAATTAACTTACCAGAACAAATACATCACTGAGATAAAACTGTGAAATTCCCTTTTTGAAGATTTTAAAAGTTGTAACAAAATGTGTCCATTCATATATATGTGTAAACAAATCATATTTAGTCAGTATCAGTGTTACAAGGTTCATGGTATATTTTCCTTATATGTATTGTTCATGTTATTGACCACTATATATTTATATGTTCATAAAATTATGTTTATTAATTCAAATGAACACAGATGTTTGTTAATTTATTGCTTTGTTTTGACTGTAATTAGCTCTGCAAAGGTTATTCAGTTTTGTTCTTAGATGCATAAAAAACAAGATTTTATCTTCTTTCTGCTCCTTTTTGCTTATGGTAAATGTATGACAAAGTCACTGTTTTTTTTTCTGTGATTTTTACCATGGAGTAATAAATTTGAACAATTGCATTCTTGCATCTTGAGATTGGGTGGAGGTCTGACTGTTTTCAGTGTCAAAGAGGTGGGAAGAAGTGCCAGACCTCCTTCGTATCCCTGCAAGGAGGTTTTGCACAGCACCCCTTTAGGGATTTTATCATTCTGCTGGGGAATCTTAATTCCCATGTAGGAAATAACAGTAATACCTGGAGCTGTGTGATCAGGAAGAATCGACCCAAAGCTCTGAAACCGAGTGGTGTTTTTTTATTCACTTATTTAAATCATGAATTGTCCATAATGAACACAATATTCAAGCATAAGAATGTCCATCAATGCACTTAGAACAAGGGTGGGCAATTCCAGTTCCTGGGGGCTGGTATCCTTCAACTTTTAGATGTGCCTTTGGTTCAACACACCTGAATCAAGTAATTAGTTGATTGAGAGGATTTGTGAGAAACTGACTGCATACTGAGGAGGTAACTCAGCCATTTGCTTCAGGTGTGTTTAATAAAGGAAGGATCTAAAACCTTCAGGAGACCGGCCCTCAGGAACTGGAATTGCCCACCCCTGACTTAGAACCAAGACACTCAAGGTCGCAGGACAACAACCAACTTTAATGTTGTATCTTGTGACTTTCACTTAGACAAAAATTATTGTAATTTTGTATGCACAGTGTATACAAAACAAATTTTGTTGCTTACAGCTTACAACAGTGTAAAGATATTACAGTTGAAGTAAGATAAACAGTAACAGTATAAAGTGCAGCATTGATCAAAATGCAAACACCGTAGGAGATAAAGACAACTGTTTAGAAATAATGGTGCAAAAGGGCATTCATATGAAAAGGTTATTTGCAGTACAAAATAAATATGGTGCACAACCACATGTCTTTACACTGGTCAGGTATGTATTCAACTACAGAACTTCTGTAAGGTTCTAGGGGCGACAGTGATGCCGGATGAAGGAGCTTAAGCGGACCAAAGATGAACCCTCTTGGGTGACGAGAGTAGCAGAGCTGACCAGAGATCAACACCTGGTTATGAGTTTGATGCGCTTGAAGAGATGGCAGCCAGACAGCCTCTGGAGGCCCAAACGAGTAGCAAGGGTTTGCTGGGACTGTCAGGTTGAGTCCTCTATCAGAAATATATTTAACTCCTACTTCTGGTAGAGATTTTCTCAGTTTCGGAAGGAAGCAGGCAGCACAGAGTCTGAGTGGAATCTGCTGTGCCTGTCGTGCTGGCAGCCCTGAACCCAGTGCTGGACACCAGCAATAAGGGATGCCATCAAGCTGAAGATGAGCCCTATTTAGTCTGATTGTGTTATTGGGATCCTTGGGCAGCAAACAGATACCATAAGGCCCAGGGTGCCACTGCGAGGGTGATTGCAAAGGCAAAACCTGGGAGGAGTTTTTTGAGACCATGGAGACAGACTACTGGTGGGCCTCAAAGTAATTCTGGCAATGCCAATGGAGGGGGAGCAGTGCTTCGCTAATACTATATTCAGTGGGAGCAGGAGCTTCTGACCTTAACTGAGTACATTGTCAGACAGTGGAATGAATACTTTGAGAACGGCCTTAACCCAGCAGACACTCCTTTCCTGGTGGAAGGGAAGACTGAATGTTTTGGGTTGGACTTGTTCATTATCCAAACTATAGTCACCAGGTGGTCAAAAAACTCCATGGTGGCAGGGCTTTAGAAGTGGATGACATCTCCCCCGAGTACCATAGGTCTTTGGATGTTGTTGGGCTGTGACTGATACACCTCATAAACATTGAGTTTTATTTTGTAGACTCCCTGGAATCTTATTTTGAAAGTCTATCATGGATGTGTGTCAAGGGAAGGGTAATGTCCAGCACTGATATAGCATCCATTTCCAAATATTAAATCACTGGTTTTCCTTGTTATAAGGTGAAATGATGCTTTATTACAGTATAAATGGGAGTCCCTGGAGTCTTACTTTGAAAGTCTTGCAAGGTTTTGGTTGTTAAGTAAAGCGTCAGATCCAACAGTGATACTGAATCAATTTCCAATTGTTAAATCAGTTTTTTTTCCGAGTTATTCGGTCAAGAGATGCTTTATATGCTCTGTAATTTTATCTGGTCCTCTCCACTCTCTGGCCAGTGATGACATCTTATCTTAGCTGTGTCATGATCGGTTTAGAGATAAACCCACATGCAGAACACCACTGAGACTTGGTAAAAGGTTTAACAGAGTTTATTAAAGTTTTTCACACAAACAAGACAAGATTCAGGTTCTGGTCCGGGCAGGATTCTCTGGCGTCTGCAGAGACGGATAGTTGGTTAGCTGGGTATGCAGATAAGTTAAATGGGTTTTCAGATATTTCAGTGGATACCTTGAAGAGGTCCAGGTTTGTTCAGAGAGAGGGAACCGGTTGGGTCCAGAGACTGTTGGTTCAGCAGAGTGCTTAGGCAGCAGCAGCGTCTTACTTCTGACTTCCAGTGAACAGACCTTGGTTGAAGTGATTAGCTCTTTCCCAAGAGCAGCAGGTGGATTCCAGAAAGTAGTCTTCAGGTTTGGCTCTCTAGGGCAGGCAGGCAGATTCAGGTTAAGCTCATCCAGAGCTTCTCTCGAGAGATTGGTTTCCTAGGAGCGAGAAGACAGAGGCAATTAGAATAAGGTTTCTCTAGGAAGATAACAATAGTAAATTCAGAGGCTCAGGTTCGCTAACCAAACTTGGCTAACACTGCGGCGTCGAAGCAAGGTCTGGCAGCTGCTTATGAAGGCCGGTCACCTGATGAGCTGATGAGCGTCAGCTGAGCTGGAGGGCTCCAGCCGAGGAGGATCCACAGCGCACTCTGCTGGAGAAGGTGGAGAATCTCCAGATCCCAACAAGCTGCATGCCGTCATTCAACCGCTGATTGTCTAGGTGGTGTCCTGAAAACAATGTGGGCTACATTAATAATTGGCAATCCTTTTGGGGAAAGCCTGGTCTTATTCAAAGAGCATCATGCATCCCACTTTGGATGGTGCAGTTCTTCTTTCTAAGAATCTGGCCAAAAAAGTTTTAGTTTAACACACCTCTCTGCAGCTTCTCTACTGTTACCCACTCATTACTCCACTCAGACAGTGTCTTGCCCACAACATCATGTAAATCATGATAATCTAAATAAAATTTAAATAACTTCAAATTGTGGAAAAAGTTAAAATGATTAAATGTGGTTTATGTAAGATAAGATCTCTTTCTTCAAAAAGTCGGCTAGTTAATGACTTGATTTGTGATAATCATGTTGATTTATGTTGCCTTACAGAAACTTTGTTGCAGCAAGAGGATAATGTGAGCATAAATGAGGCAACTCCTTCTAGTTATTGAAACTTCCATATACCCAGAGATTTCTGGGGGAGGAGGAGAAGAAGAAACAATCTTTCCGTCTGACTTACTAATTACTCCAAAGGGAGTTATTAATTACTAATCTTTGAAATAATTAACACCGAGTTTCCCTCAACCAAATTGCAAAGCAAGAAAACCTCTTCTTTTTGTAACTTTTTATTGTCCACCAGGTCCTTATCCTGAACTTTCAGATGAGTTTACAGAGTTTCTATCTGATTTGGTGTTAAATACTGACAGGGCCATCATAGTGGGAGATTTTAACATCCATGATGACATTGATGGTGATAGCTTAAGTCCAGCCTTTTTGAAGCTGTTTCTTTGTTCAAAATGTGGATGGAAACACACATTCTCTTCGTCAAACTTTGGACCTTGTGCTGACATATGGCATAGAATGTGAAGAAATAACAGTACTTCCTCACAACATTGTTTTCTCTGACCACTTTTTGATAACCTCAGGATTACTTTAACAGAGTTCTCCTCCCCCAAAACCCTAACCCTTTGTAAAGCAAGAGCAGGATATTTCTCTTTATTAGTAGAGTAGAACAAGAATAATCTCAGATATCTTTTTAATGCAGTTGCCAAACTCACGCAGAGCCATAACTTGACTGAACTGTCCATCCCACCTGCTCTTAGCAGTCATGATTTTACGGGATTCTTTATAAATAAAATTGACCTTATCAAAAATAAGATCATTAGCACTCTTCTTACTATGATTAGTTTATCTCTGGAAGGTAAGGTAGCACCTGAGGTAGCCATAAAATCTGAGCTTGGTTTAGACTGCTTTGAACTAGTGTCAAAGTTCAACAGTTGACCCAAATGAACTTTAACACTCAAGGCTGGACTATTGTAATTCTTTACTCTGAGGAAGTCCACAAACTGTTATTAAAAGCCTTTAGCTCATCCTAAATGCTGCAGCCAGAGTTCTGATGAAAATTAAAAAGAGAGATCATATCTCTCCTATCTTTGCTTCTCTGCCAAGCTCCATCTTATATCTTATATTCATATTATATCAGTGTTCCTTATGTTCCTATCAGAACACTTCACCCTCAATTTGCAGGCTTACTAGAGGATCTGCCTACATAAGGAAGGCAGATCTTTTAGTTATCAGGCTCCTCTCCTGTGGAACCAACTACCAGTTTTAGTTCATGAGGCAAACATCCTGTCTAGTTTTAAAGGTAGGTTTAAACTAAGAGAGGGCAGGTCTTTCTAAAAATTAACAAAAATCCTCTACAATGCCTTTATGCTCCTGAAACTCTGAATTCAAACACAAAAAATGACCTATTATAATAAAATAAAATTCTGTAACCTCCTTAAAATCACTAAAGTGGCGCCAATTTGTGTGTTTTTTTTTTAGATTGTACTGTTTTGTTACTGTGCAAAAGAATTGAGCATTGCTTAAATTTTTTTATTATTCATCTTAGTATGGTTTATTTAGACCCCTTCTCATTAAAGTGCCCTTTTCTTTGCTAACCATTGATTTAAGGTATATATTTAATGTCAGGGGTTAAAAACCCTCCTCCGCCTCATTTCCTGTCAGCTTTTATTTAGAACTGTGGTCATGACTTTTAAACATAGTAAAATCCTGACAGGATATAATTCAGTATTAACGAGAGACATGCTGTAATTTGTGTGCAAACTGCAGCTGATAAAAAGCAATAATATGCTGTCAGGTGTTCAATGGATCAACGTCATGTTTAAAGCTATGCTGCTTTACTGATGACCTCCCACAAAAGACATGCATGTTTGATTTAGGCTGCTTTTTGTCTCACAAGCCTTGAGGGAGCCATTCAGGTCAAAGCCAAAAGCAGTCAGGGATGGGCTGGCTGTCCAAGTTCCTGAAGATTTACCTGGCTGGTTGTTCACATCGTATTCTTTGGAAACAGACTATAGGTGTATAGCTAAGGAAATAATCTTTCGGCAAAACCTTAGCTTTTCATTTCACACTATGTTAATATGCCTCCTTACAATGGGGTAATTTAAGAATAATTATAAAAGACAAAGTTGAGTGCTGACCCTTTTGTTGGTTAGCATAATGTGATCTTAAATTATGTGACCTCAAGGTTAAGGACAGGGATCTACATCTAACCTTTAGGGCAAGCTAGTCCAAGAATTCTTATTCAGAATAAAATTTAACTTAACATTTTATTACACAACTTTAGATTTTGAAGGTTTTCAGATATTAGGCAGCACATGGATATAGAGTAATGTCAGTAGGATGCAAAGTGTATCCAAGTTACTTGAGTAATTTTATTCTGTATTCTCATTAATTCAAACAGGGTTTTTTTTTCCACACAGAAAAAGATCAAACCATTGAAAGAAAATTATAAAACAATTAAAGCAGCAACATACAGTATTTGATCAAATTGTCCATATTGCAAAATTTAATTTAGAAAAAGGGATGATGCATTCAACTATTTCATTTAAACTCATCACAACCTCTTTATTTTATTACTGTAGGTGTCTTACTTATGAACTTTAGTGACATTAATAATTCCATAACCAAAGCTTATACATTAAGTATCGGGTTCTGTAATATGGAGAGAAGTGATAATAAATGTTGGATCATAATGTTAACACTGTATATGTTCTTCCCTGCTTTTAAGAAATAGTATCTCTTGCACAAGTTTAAATATTGAATTGTACTTTCAGCCTTGTAATAAAACTTTTCCATCATAAGGAAAGTAAAACATGGCGCTTTACTGCTTTTTGGTCTGAACGAATTGCTGTAATTGACATACATTTTACTCCTCTAACAGAAAATCCTGTAGGAGAAAGTCCAACCTTTAGTTTGAGACCTTCTGTGATCAAGGCACAACATAGTGTCACTATCTAAATGCTTAATCAAAAAAACAAAAAACATGGAATAACAAAACATGGCTTTGGGTGGCCTAGTCAAAGTATGGACATAAATAAAACATCTTATGAGAACATTGTATTATTCAGTTACCATAAAATGGCTGTGATCAATATTTTCTGGATGCCCTTGAATTGTGCCTTTCAACACTAGATGGCAGTCTTGTTCTTTCTTAAACAATCCTTTCCTACCCTCCCTCACCTGTTGCAGCTCAGCTCAGGGTGGTGATTTAAGAAGGAGACATAATAGTTATCCTTCCACACAAGTGCAGCAGCTTTGGTATACATTTCCCTTTCGTAGAAAAAGCATGAACCTAGAGGTTAATTTGGATTTTTTGGTTATAAATCTAAATTTTGCTGTCTTTTTTCCATTAACCCTAGAGTAACATGCAAATGCACTTATACTTCAAAATGGATCGACAGGTAATTCTCTTGCAAGGATTAAAAAGTGAGAATTACAGTTTGAAGCAAACGTTTGCAACTTACAGTAAGGCTCTTTGGTCATTTGAATTGATTTTTAAGAAATGGCTAAAACCAATAAATAACCAACTAATATTTATTTTAAATAATATAGATATAATAGAAAAGCAGGTTTTAGGGGATTTTTTTAAAATGAAATAATTGCTTTAAATTTGCACACAATAGCTTTTTTTTATAGTTTATATATCTATATATATCTTCCCTTTAGGGTAGAAACTATCCTTTTAAACATAAAATCTGTCTTTTTATTCTTTGCAAAAGTTTTCCCTTATTTAAACATAAAGCCTAAAAACAGAAAGAAAATGTTGGTTCAATATAGATTTCCTTTCTATAAATATTTGTCATCTGAAGACGCTTTAATGGCTTTACATTAAGATGGACGGGGGATTAGTCAGAGTTGTGGTCCACGTATACACGGGCAGCTCATATATGCTGACTTGCTCTGTGGGATCTACATTAAGTGAATGTGATATGAGCTATAAATGTCTGTGAGCTATAGTTGAAATAGATGCTGATGGCAGTGACTGGCCTCCTTTTACAGCGGCTCTGCTCCTGGCTCAAAAAGTTTAAACAGCAACAAGTGTTTGAGCAGGAAATACCTTTCATTTACATTTAATGCAAGAACCACTATCTTCATTTATGAAATGAAAACAATTTAATAGGCAGTCTGAACATTAAGAAAATATGGAAAAAAGTTTTGGAATTTATACAATGTAGAAACATTAATTAAAACGTAGAAACTAAACAGATTATAAATGCAGTCCTGCTTTTGAAGATCCAATATTGTCCATATTATTTGACAGGAGGTAAGAGGGGTACAAAAGAATCCTTTAATACAGGGTTGCTCTTTTCATGAAAGTAGAAGAGACAATTCACCCTGACACCATTATTAGAGAATTGTCACTCAGTTCTAAAAATACATACACAGATACAACTATAGTTGTATCTGTCTATGCATTTGTCCTACATATGAAAAAAAACTCGGAGAGATGGTTAAACACAGCTTTCTAAAGATTGCCTTGCTCTTACTTAAGGCACAATCAATTTACAATATTTTTTATAACTGCTCTGCACCAAGTTTTTTTTTTTCTTTTTCTTTCAACCAATGCAAGTACAAATGGTGCCCTAGAGAAGTCGCTTCCTGTGAGTCATTGAAAATCCGGGCAAGAATCTGTGGCAGAAATGAAACATGTGAAATCCCTCTATAAATCACACTCAGACTGAGGTACTATATGTAGTTTCAGTTTAAATGGGTCAAAAAATGTTTGTATTTTTGCACAGATAGTATAGACCAGAGGTTCCCAAAATGTTCAGACCTCCACTCAAAAAAATTACATTGCAACAGACTGGGGGGGTTAAAAATACACATCATTACCTACTATATATGATATTTTTTGTATACATAAAAAGCAAAACAATTATATCATCATTTAAATTATAATTTTTTTTTCATTACATTTTAACTGACTTTGTACAGTAGTTGACAATGACAACAGCATTTTATTAATTTCAATCATTTAATTTTTCTATTTAATTGATACTTTAAATGTATTTTAAGTATGTAATTAGGAAAAAAAATAATTTAATTTCATAAAAATGCGTTCTACATTTAATGTTTGAATCATTAGCTAATTAAATAAATAAATAAATAAATAAGTAAGTAAATAAATAAATAAATGTTCCATCTGTTTATTTTCTGGAAATTGTATTTCTTTCATCTTATATCTTTGTCCTCCATTTAGCTCAGGATAACATCATAATGACTGTAAAAACCATCTTGTAACCCGGTCCTCAATGTGTCATGACCCCCATTTTGGGAAAACACTTAGACACACAAAAACAAACCTGAAACTTTAATGAAAAATGCATTATTCTATGTTAATTTCACAGTCATACGCTACTTTGTAATTGTTTTTTCATTCTTAGTCAACCGAAACAGACGGTGCAGAAAGGTGAAATTGTATTCTGCAGATATGTTTTCCAGGGGTCTATTTGGGTCTGCCTCTCAGTGATGACCTCAGCCCCGTTCAGGACAGCATCCAGTCAGACGGTGGAATCCATCGCCCAGCCACGTCACCAGTCACCCCAGTGACAGGCCTCGTGTTAAATCTGTGTCCAGCACTCATGATTGAGGCCATACCTGTAGTGAGGTATGAGGTGACGGCTCACTCTGACGAGAGGCAGTTGTAGTGCGGCTGCTTGAGCAGCAGCAGGAGTGGAACAAGAGGTAACGGGCGGCGGCTGCTGGACGTCCATGCTGGCTGTTGACTGATGAGGTGATGATGCATACAGCCATGGCCCACAGAGCAACATGGCTGCACACATGGCCATGAATGCTCTCTTTCTCTGTATCCTCAGTGTTTTTCCATCCTTCTGCTGTCCCTGGACAGTTACACACTTTGATTTTTGTAGGCATTATTGTGTGCATGCATGTACTGTACAAATTACCGTACATATGTATAAAATGCATTCCTTCCATTAATATTGTAAGCAAATAACATGTTTTGAACATGAAAATAGGAAAACATAAAAATGCAATCCAGAAATAAAATGTTAAAAATCTTAATCAAAGCAAGTTTTCGAAAGTAACTCTGCTCTTTTCAAATTTTATATTTTCAAATTAATAAATTTTATTTTCTGATTTTAATTATTTATTTTCACAGTTATTCTTTTTTTTCTCATTTTTCTGTTTTTAGATTGAGATTTGTTATAATGGCTTTCTTTAGAAATTGCATTTCACAGAAAACATTCTCTTCACGTCTAGCCCATAGAAACGCTCGCTCTTGGCGCACACATTGACCAGTAGAAATATAGTTGTTAACGTCCATGCAGACCTATGCAAGAAATACATCTTTGCTTCTGACTCAGAGGAAAGTCTGCCTCCACAAGTGAAGAATATCCTATCTGTAAAATGCAAATTGAAAAGAATGCTGCAGTATCTCATAGGTTTTTTTTCATTGCATTGTTGTACAGTAGATGTTGATAGCTGTAGGCAGGAAGGATCTTCTGTATCGGTCTGTCTTGCACCACATCTGGAAAAGCCTCTGAATAAAGCACATTTTGTTATTGTTTATAAATCTTCTGAAGAAGGATGCTCACGGTTGTCCATAACGTTCTCTGGTTTAAGTAGAATTCTTCTTTGTAAAATAATCTCTAAAGGTTCTAGATGCATCCCAGAACAGAGCAAAACATTTTTTTTTATTAGTTTTTTTTTTTAGCTTTTTTAAGTCATTTGCTCTGATGCTGTTATCCCAGCAGATCATGGCAGAAGAGATCACACTTTCCACAATAGACTTAATAGAGGATATAAAATATTTATGAACTTGTTGCAAATTCCGAAGGACCTACGCTTCCTTAGGAAGTCCAGTCTGCTCTGTCTCTTCTTGCAGACGGCTTTGCAATTGTCTCCAGTCCACTTCGTTGTCCAGAAGAGCACCAAGGTATTTATACTCCTCCACCACCTCCACTTTTATTTCCCATGATGTTAACCGGAATCAACTTGTTCCTGTTTCTTCTGAAACCAGCAATCACCTCCCTTGTTTTTTTGCCATTCAAAATCAGATGATCGTTTCCACATCAGGCACAAAGCAGTTCACCAGTTACCTGTACTCAGCTTCTTGTCCATCTCTGATGCCCCGATGATGCTACAGTATTTCTACAGATGACAGGACTCTTTACCGGAAGTCAGAGATGTAAAGAGTAAAAAGGAATGGAGAGAGTCTGGTGCTCCTCTTCTGCTGACTACTTGATTAGACAGCTGACCCTTCAGTCTAACAAACTGTGGTCTGTTTGTCAGGTGGTCTTTGACCCAGGCGATTGTTGATACCTCCACTTGAGTCTTATGGAGTTTCTCACAAAATCAGGCTGAATTGTGTTAAATACACTGGAGAAATCAAAGAACACAATTCTCATAGTGTTAAATAGTGTCCTCATAGTTTCTAAATAACAGTGGGTTTGTTGAAGCAGGTGTATGATGTCATCGTCAAGTACAGTACAACTACAGCGATAAGCGAACTGCATGGCTCCTGATAGCGGCTTGTTTGTTTGCTGAGGTGAACCAACAGAAGTCTCTTTAGGACCTTCATGAACTGGGATGTCAGAGCAGCAGGTCTATAGGCAAGGCAAGGCAATGCAAGGTAAATTTATTTGTATGGCACAATTCAATACAAAGACAATGCAGAGTGCTTTACATGATTAAAATATACGACAATAAAACAGAATCAAAGCAAGTAAGAAAAAAATTAAATAAAATAAAAAATGCAGAAACAAAAAAGAATATTAAAAACAGTTGGACTAAAGAAAATAAAAAAGTTGAACTAATAATAATAATAATAATAATAATACATTTTATTTAAAAAGGCGCCTTTCTGGATACTCAAGGTCACCGTACAAAAGCATAAAAAGTGTCAGAAAAAAATAAAAATAATAATTATAAAGACATTAAAAAAATTATGATGTTTTAGTTGAACTGTTTAACTGGAACAGTTGAGGCAATCCTAAACAAATGTGTTTTTAGTCTTGATTTAAAGGAACTCAGGCTTTCCACACTTTTACAGTTTTCTGGAAGTTTGTTTTAGATAAGTGGAGCATAGGAACTAAATGCTGCTTCTCCATGTTTGGTTCTTGTTTAGTCACTGAGGACTGTTGGGTGAGTTATATATGTAAGTGGAACAAGGCAGAAGGTCTGCAAAGTTTGAAGAGCTGCTATAATAACTCAGAGAGCTGCTCTGCACAGGCCTTCAGGACTCTGGGTTCGACACCATCTAGACCGGATGACTTGTTTGAATTCAGTCTCTCCAGTTGCCCCTTCATTGGACTTTTAGAGACAGGCAAGTGACAGGTGGAGGGAGCAGCACTGTCTTCTGATATTGCCGACAACAAATTCATAGAAATCGAAGAGTCAATGGCAGAGAAGGGCAGGATGTCCAGATGACTGTGGGCAAGACGGAGAGGCTTAGCTTGTTCCTGAACTGAACAGTAATTTGCTCTGTCCAGAATTCCATTGGTCTGATCTTCCTTCTGGTACAGGCTGTGATATTCTTCATCCCAGATCACATACTGTATATATTCTAATGTTTTGCTGGAGATTGCTTTCCAGCCTCTTCCTGCATGCCTCCTTCCCATCTCTTATCTTGACCAAGTTGCTTGTCTATACAGTACATATTCTTCATAGATTTCTTACCTCCCTTCTTAAAGGCTTGTTTTTGTTGTTGTTGAACAGTTGGGCCAGATAACCTGTGATCCATGGTTTATTATTTGGGAAACATTTCACTGTTCTAGCATCGATGGTGTTATCTACAAGTTTATGTAGTCAGTCACACACTCAGCCATTGCATTGATGTCCTCGCCATGGGGCTGACATTACATCCTAGTCTGTAGCCTCAAAACAACCTTGCAGGACTACTTTAGCCTTTTGACCACCTTTTTACATTTCTTTTTAATGCATCTCTTACAAAGTGGCTTATACTCTGAGCAGAGAAAACAAGACTGATCTGATTTCCCAAGAGGAGGTCTTACTTTATAGACATTTCCTTTACAACAAGTCCAATGATTTGTTTTGTTTTGTAAACCAGCTGACAAATGTTGTGACTAAAATCACCGGTTATTACCACAAATGCAATTGGCTGTTGTGTCTGGAGATTAGCAGCAACAGAACCGATCACCTCACATGCAGTGTCAGCAACCACACAAGGTGGTATGTAAACGATTAATAACAGAACAGTGGTAAACTGTTTGGGAAAATATTATGGCCAACAGTTCAATATCTTGGCTGCAGTGAAGAATCTTCCCAGTCACATTTCCTGAATGACACCATCAGTTGTTCACAAGCACTGCCAACCCACCTGCTTTGAATTTTATAATCTTCTTTAAATTTCTGTTTGTTCATATGGTAAGAAAGCCTGGCAGAGAGATGCTGGACGGTGAGATATGATTCTGCAGTAACATTTTAGTAAAACACATAATGCTAAGGCTTTGAGTTCTTATAACATGCTTCCTAAAGGTCCCACATTACCCATGATGATTGATGGAAGATATGGCTTTAAGTTCTTGTTCCTTTCTCATCTCCTTGCTCCTGCTCTGTATCCCTGCTTCCTTTTCAACTTAGCTGGTTCCTGCGGAAGTAGAGTAGTTGATGTATAGTAGATGTATTATTTCAGCATTAGAGATGTTAATTAGCTGATTCAGCCTTTAAGACCGGATGTAAAAAACATCACAAAAAAGAAACTCTGATCCACAAATGGAGAAACTTAAGTTCTCCTTAAAAAATAACATCAGAGTCAAGTTAGCAGAGCTACTCCAACATTTTTCCACCTTAAGCAGATTAGATTCTGCCTTGTCCTTATCACCAATCCAATTTTTAGTGTTTAAGGACAAGATCTTAAGGCGCAGTCATGGACAGACTGTTTTAAAAGTACTTTTCCTTTGAATTGGATGATGCAGTTATTGTGCCCCAAGACGTCTAGCATCAACAGGAGTGGATTACAGATGTGAGCTAGATTCTTAAAATTGAAAGCCATCATTCCCTATAAAATACTGGAGAATTATTCCTTCTGCAGTAAATTGGTCAGGAAACCTTTTTTTAATCTGCTACTGTTTGATTTGATGTTCCCTTTTCTGCTGACTTTTTAATGGTGGTGTTAATTTAGGATGTTGTCACAGCACATGTTGGGGAGGTCGGCAGCTCGTCTAAACGGAAGAGTGAAACGTGTTATAATAAGTGGAGTATGCAGACATTAGGGAAAGGAAACCACTTTTTCCCCCTCTACAGTCTCAGCCCTCAGTGTGTTGATAAAACACACTACATGCACATGTGCAGAACACAAAATGCACACTCACTCATATTCTTGAAATACTCACTTTGTTTTAACAAATGATCAAATATTCACCGAGGTACGAGACTGTCACGGAAGAGAAAAGTGATTTAAGCATATTGAGGTACAACAGCTATTGAAAACGCACAAACACACCCAAATGCACTACTGCTCCCTATAAGAGTTCACCCAGCAAACCCACATAGCTGATGTAATTAGTGATTTTAGAGCTCTGCACTTCATATTACAAGTCATAAACAGACATTCAATACTGTGGTTTGAGAGAGCTGTTTGCTCAGGAGTTTTATAGTCCACTAAGGATCTCTCTATGTTTATTCTCCGAGAACAATAATGCCACTATGCTCATGGGCTGGAATGCTTTTCATTTGTCCAATTAAACACAGAAAATAAATACAAGAAATGGGTCTGACTTTGAAGGCGCATATTTTCTTTTTTTTTTTTTCCCTTCTTGCCAAAAACTCTTTAACAATCACTCTAAGCATTAGGATTTACAGGGTGGTTTTTGCCATTCGTATAAATGTCATGCCACCGATTGTTTGTACAGGGATAATCTGTGTTATACCTATTATATTGATGTGAATTGCTTAGAGCTAAATGGCTAATTGCAAGAATACAAAACTGGACATGCAAGGTCAAAAATTTTCACTTCCTAAAAGGAATTTATTTTTCATTGGAAGTTTTTTTCAAAAACTAACTAAGAAGAGTAAACCAGCTTTATTTAACACCACAGAGTAATTGCTACAACAACTGTGATTTAGGAAGAGGATTCTGTGTCATAACTTAGGATCCAGAATTTAGGCAAGATAGACAGTGGGAAAATTCAAAGCATTTTATTAAAATCATAAGTGGACTTGAGGGTGTGCAGCAGCTATGCACCACCAATCACTGGATAATCTGGTGCAGAAAAACACAGGTAAGTGACCATGATAATCTGACGGAGATAATCTGACCACCTCCATAGAACCCAGTAGGATCCAGCTGGAGGGCTGCCAATTAGATGATGGAGTCCCAGAGGTCAAGCATGAGTCCAAGCCATAGCAGGGAAATAGAACAGAACAGGGAGAGATCCAGGACTCCGTAGCCCGGTAAAGGATGCCGACAGGACATCCTTTACCGGGACAGGAATAGGCTGGTTCAGGGTACCAGGAGTCCACACAGAGTTCAGGCAGAACGTTCAGATGGGAACTGGCAAGCTCAGTAGCAGAGAGGCGGAACAGGGCAGGATATCAGAAACTACAGTAAGCTTAAAAACTCGCACTATGCCAAGAGAGGAACCGTGCATGCTCAGTGGATAAGATACAGAATATGATCAGGAAAACACTACGAATGGATGAATGGTAATTGGAAACTTGGCAGAGTTAGACAGGTGAAAGAAATGAGCAATTAGGCCAGCTCTCAGAGCCATGAACATGACCTACTGACCCTCAGCCTTCATGACATACAAGTAAACTAACTTAATCCATACCGTGATAAAATGATGTGGAACAAAAAAAAAAAAAAAAAAGGATTTTATCCAATTTAAAGCTACTATATAAGAGGAAGTTCAAATGATATTTAAAAAAAGTCACTGCCATAAAAATTTTAAATTACATATGTTCGTATTTTATTTTCATTGTAATGTAATGTAATGTATTAGTGTACCTTTTCTTCTGTGACTCTTTGTAATTCTTTAAAATATCTATTATTGAGAGCATTGTACACCCTCTAAATAATAATAATAAAATATATTGATTTAACAATTTTCCATTTTCTATTATTACATTTTTATTTAACTTCAATACAGTTATGTCACTAAAGGCACATATTTGACCCTTCCCCTTCGTGCAGCTAAAAGTTTTATTTTGCCTAATGGGAATGTTAAAGTTTAGCTTCTCTTGTTTTGAAAAAAAATCTTATCTACTTTAATTCATTATCCAGGTAAGAGAAACTCACATTGCTTATTAGCAAACTTTATTCAGTCATTTGAATTAGCTAAGGTGAAGCAGGGATATATTTAAAATCTTGTGGACCCAGGTTGAGACCCCTGCTCTGCAGCAATCCCTTATACTGAGCATGCATGCATTGTCAGTGGAGAGGACAACCTCCCTTTTAACAGGAAGAAACCTCAAGCAGAACCTGGCTTAGTTTTAGAGCCTTCTACCAAAGTCAAATGGGGATTCAATTAGACAAAAGCGGTTATACAAAAGGAACATAGAAGCACTGATGTATAAATAACAAAACAATCCTCTATCATCTGTAATCAAAGATGTTGATGCCTGCAGCCCAGGTGATATTCGCACCAGGATGGTCGCAAAGCCAAAAAGGAACAGACCAGATAAAGACGAGAAAAAGCACAGAATGAACATAAAGATAAGGGTTGAACTAACAATAGAGGTAGAATGAAGCAGAATTATGAAAAGTTGTTCTTGTGTCTTCTAGCAGTCTAAGCCTATAGCAGCATAACTATAGAGATAGCTCAGGAAAACCTGAGACACCCTAACTTTATGATTAATCAAAAAAGACATTTTTAGGCCTTGTCTTAAAAGTGGACAGGAAGCCTGCCTCATGGACTAAAATTGGTAGGTGGTTCCACCTGCAGATTAAGAGTGAAGTGCTCTGTTAGGAACCATAGGAACAATCATATCCCTGATATAAGATGGAGCTTGGCCATTTAAGGCATTTTTATGAGAAGGAAGATTTTAAATTCTATTCTGGATTTAACCGGAAGCCAATAAAGGGAATATAACTCTGCCTGCTGCATTTTGAATCAACTGGACAGCTGGATGCTTTTAACACTTCCTTTTAGCATTTCCTTATGGAAAAGATTTACAAAAGTCCAACCTTGAAGTAACAAATGCAAGGACTAGTTTCTCAGTATTCCCTTTAGACAGGATATTTTGCAATATTTTGGAAATTAAATAATTCAATTCTATAAAATATTTTGTATATACTGTATGCACTTTCTATAGCTGTGTTTTGGCAGTTTAAACTGAAAACTAAATTCTTCATAAAATATTTATAAAAACATCCAGCCAAGATGCATGCAGTTTATTGAATTATTTTTATTAGTTAGTTTTACAGTTTATAATGTCAGCATAAATGGAAGAAGTAGCACTCAACAAATTGTTGCATATTTCTGCCTATATATTAAAATGTATGTATATTTTTTGTGAAATGGCATAGGTGCTACCAGCAAAACTCTTTTGCAGTGTTATTTTAGTCTAAAGATGTATTTATTATAAGGATTACATTTACATCCTTATCTTACTGGTAACATATATAAAACATATATTTTTTAAACAATTAGGAATTATAGAGAAGAGATTACAGAGACTTAAACTCTCAGCCACACACATCTGTTTTTGAATGCCCACCTGTCGGCAAACATCAGGAACACAATGTGCATCATTCATGTTTTGGTTATGAAAAGCTCTAGAATCCCAAATATGCAGCCAATTATCAAGCTTCATGCTAGTGTTTTACCAAAACATCCTCGGGCTTTAAGTCTGACAAGATCAGCCGTCCATCTTTGCAGCTAGTTCAGTGTTTGGTCTACCATCGGATCAAGGTGTCAGAACCCCAGTTGGCCTAATCAAAGGAAACAGGGACTAAGACAAAATGAAAAACAATCTAAGGAATGCCTCTGAAGAATTGTTGGTAGTATAAACTACATCTGGGTGAGATATGATGCGGAAAGGCCAAAGGTCGATGACTGTTTTAAGCCTTTGGCAAGGACATGGTTATTAGTCTAAAGCTGGAAATAAGCATGTAATATTTCTCTGTTAAACCCATGCTTGAGTTATAAAAAAATGAAAAAAAGAGACAAAAGTTGGATAGAAGAGAACTACAGAGATGGTGCGTACCTGTACTTAAGGATGGAAAAATAGGTTGCATTATCACAAGGGCTCACAGTACCTACCAGTAATGTAGTGTTACATGCAGGTGTGCAAATAGGAACATTTCAGTTTCCAGAAAATACAGTCAATATTTACTCTGTTGGTGGACAATGGGAACAAAAGAAGATACTGACAAATATTTACAACAACATCCATTCATTCATGAATCCATCCATTCATTGATCCATCTATCAATCTTCTTCTGTCAGGGGTCACGATGCCTTTTGACACCTTTGCCATCGGCAAGCAATTCACACAGCTACTTAATATAGCCTAAAAGAGCCCTCGAAGTGAAGGAACAGCTGGACATGGTTGAAGAATAATTACAGTATTTTCTGAATGCTTAAACCCTAGTTTTGATGTTTATAGCAAAAGTTCTAAAATTATTGATGCTTATAGAAAAACCAATCACTGAATTTGCAAAACCAAAAGGACAAACACTTCTTTGCACAAATTTTGTAATATTGTAACACACACTTTACCAAACTGTAGGTACAATCCATTTGACAGCACGCTTTTTGCAGAACTGTAAACACAACTAACTGCTTTAGACTCAATTTCCAAATGATCAATTCACTCCGAGCAAAACTATACAAATATATGGCTACTATTTACACTATTTTGCTAACTGTCTGGCACACTGTCGCATATGAAAATAGTTTTAGATATTAAGTT
>NW_015151175.1:61959-77029 GCF_000732505.1 Cyprinodon variegatus
GCAGGTAAGCTATAGTATCATTGCCACTGAATCTGGAAGTGCATACTTTGCACGGATGGGCCTGCTGGGCTGAATCTTTGTCTTTTTCAAAAAGTGATGGAGCTAGAGGCAGATGCCGTGGGTCATAAACTGCTTTTTTGGTGGATGAGGCAGGTTTTAACCTCACTAAAACAAAGAGGAAATGACAGGAACATTATTGGACACCGTCAAATGACCAATGTCCCAGGATAATATGGTGGTAACAGAACTATGTGTGCAGCTTTAAGTCACAATGAAAACCTCACATGCTCACTGATGTTCAGAGACCAAAGCAGACCAGATACGTCATCATAATGAGCAATGTTAGTTTCCATAGCGCTGCTTTGGCAATGGAGGAGGCATGTTTGACTATTCACCAGGCATCATGTCAGGCCTGGATACGGCATTCTTGGAGATATTTTCCATGGTGCCTTGGATGAGGGAACATTGCATGTGAAGTGGATGACGTCTTGTGGCTGGATCAAGGGTTTGGTGCATTATTTACATGTTTTAGTCATTGTTACAAGTTTCTGTATGTATCTTTTGTCTTACATTTGAGAAAAATTGTAACACAACTGCATAATGTTTGTAATACAGCTGGAAAGAGATACTGATGCATTCTACAGAATCTAATCACATGAAAATAAAGGCTCTAATTGCTCAGTATTGGACATACATTATGTAGATGTTGCATTGAATCTGTTGTCCAGATCTAGTGAAAGACAGACCACTACGGAAGATAATTTCTGAATACTGCTATTAACATAAGGCAAGTTGGTAAAAAATGAAAAAAAATTTGTTAGGTAATCTAATGTGCACTTTTGAATCAATAAAGCCTCATGATCTTGGCGCTGATGCTTAAAAAATGCTTAATAAACTCATTTCATTCACCTGTCTAACTCTGCTTGGTTTCTCATTACTGCTCATCTCATCCACCTGCTCCTGCCTCAATTCAAGCTCCCTGCTACCAGACATCAGGGCCAGTGTGGAGAGTGTTTCCAGAGGTACCTTAGTGTTTCTGATTTCCTGTTCTACCTCTCAACCAGTGAGCCTGCCTGTTCTGGTCTGATCTGTTTGTTAGAACTGTCTTTAGTCTCCTGTTGGATTTTGCCTGTTGAACTTGGAGCTGCTTCATGTAGTTGGCCTGGATTTCCCTTCGGAACATCTTCTGGACATCTGATCTCATGGTTTAGAATCCTGAGCACGTTGCACACCAAATTCTGCTTTGCCCTCTGGATTATCCTGCCCTCCTTTGCCTGCCCGGATCTAGTCTCCTGCTTGTTCTACATCCTCTGGGACTACAGCGTCGGGGATCTGATGAGCAGCGCCTCAGATTCAGATTGCTCCCAAGTAGCCACAACAAAACAATAAACCCTAAAGCAGGTGTCATCAACCTTTTTTAAGCTAAGAGCAACTACATGGATGCTGAGTAGTATGAAGCATTACCAATATTGACCTAAGAACTGGAAGAGTCAGTGTTGTAAAATAAACACATATTTTATGTGTCTTGATATTGTAATTTCCAAATCTCTATAAAAGCATGATAAAAAAAAAAACTGGACTGATAGAATAATAAAAAATGTTAGATTCATATCATTGGTAAGCTGTGCCACTTTTATAAAAGGCAGGGCGTTACTGTCTCCAATCCTGGGAGATTCAGGCTTTACAATTTACTAAAATAAACAAACATGACGACTCTTATAACAAGGTAGCACTTGTCTTGTCTATTTGTTGTTAACATGCAAATAAATGAGATAAACCTTTATTTCAGACTAAAAATAAAGAACCTTAGACAATTCAAGAAATTAAATACATCAGTTCTCATGAAAACACCGAACAATGTTTGGGTGTCATTAAAGAGCCAAAGGCCTTTCCGGCTCTTTAATAAACTGGAACGTGTTTATGTCTACATAGGTCCAGTACCGTATCTGTGGACAGAACAGTTGTTTACTTCCTGTATAACAATGTTACAGCGAAATAAAGAAAACAAACCAGCAAAAGGATTAAAAAAGACATACAATTTGATTCTCATACGGGGGCCCTTTCTGGAGAGATTCCCCCATGAAACTGCTGAAATGACCAAATTTACTGAACACTAATAATACCCACGTGAAAGTTGCATAGATGTAAAAAAACATAGAATATAAGCCCTTAGTGATCCCTTTCGCTCAGGGCCCTCCTGGTGTCTTGAAGCGTCTCTGATCCACGCAAGGCGATCTTCTGATTTTAACAACTTGGATTCCTTCCACAGGTTTTAGAAAAACCTGGCGTTATGTTGGTACTCTTGTTAAAAGGAAATCAGGCAACATTTTGAGGGAAACTCTTGGTTGTCACTGCAGACACTACAGAAGAAGTCTGAATCACTTAACTAAACATAAAATTCCAATAAAACTGACACTGGCAACAAATCTAAGAGTACACATGGTAGACGTGATGTGGTCATATTAGTGAAAGAAAGATGAGTGATGAAAAATTTAGCCCGCCCAACCCCTCCCCACCACAGTGAGAGACCACCCAGACAGAAAGGAGAGCTGTCACTCATTTCATTAGTTAGGGGGTAATCAACGGTGTATTTGTTTCACTAAAGATATATATTTCATATATAGTACAGGTTTGCATATAGGTCATCGATTTGATTTGTATTAGGATATTTCATGTCTTAAATGTCATGTACACAACTTAAATGAAACATCCAAATGGTTTTAAATTGTCTACTTAATCCACAGATTTGTGAGTAATGTAATAACAGGTAGTTATATAGGTGTTCTCGAATTAAAGAATGAGTGTTGCATTTAACAAGTACTGCACTGGGATGCTGCCTAATCATCACCGTGATGAACACACATACATCAGGTTCAGGCAGCCTGAATACGTATCTGCAGTATGCATGTGTGAGTTGACTCTTGGGGGCAGGATGTCTGTCAGCACAGAGGCTTGAGCTGGAGCTCGCTATAATCCCTCCATCAGTGAACAGCCCTCCTGCCAGTAACACACACACCAACCACTGACCAACCAATAAACCAACCCAGTCTTTAAACATCAGTCCAAACATGACCTGTAGCCACAGATCAGACCACCACGGCCTCCAGGCATCTGGTTAATCTTTGGAGACTTGTGAGAAATGAATGTGAATGGCTTTCTTTAGATATGACAGACAGGGCGATATGTGAATACATGTTGAAAAAACAGCTCTGTTATCTGGGCCGAACCTGACATGAGACATAACCAACCTAATAGAAGTTTATGAAACTTCTAAGTGGAACTGAGCTGGTCGGAGGTAATTTTATTTAAAAAAAGCACATAATATTGATATTAGGGCTGCACAATATGTTTCAAATATATAATAATTAGCATTATTAAATGGCAGATTTGAATAAACCTGCCTCCTATAACATATAGCTAACAATACTACATGATCATATTCAGATGTGTGGTTTATGCAAATTTGCAATTAGCCTTAATCAAAACACTTAATCCTATTAAATACATAGGATTTGGAGAAATCAGGGATTCAGATCAGACAGGAGCAGTTCTGGAATCCTGGAGTCCTCAGCCCGGTCAGCGGTTCCGACCTGCACAGGAAAAGACAGATCCAGGGTTCCAGGAATCCAAAAAGCTTGAAGGCTGGTTCATATGTCCGTGCGTTGAGCAACCAGCTCAGATAGAAACGCACAGACACAGACAGGCAGAATTCAGCAGGAGTCCAAAGATGGTTCAGGCGAACAGATCAGACGGTAATAGACAGGACCAGTGGGTGAGAGGGAACAGAATCAGAAAATCAGAATCTCTAGGAAACGCTGAGACTTATGAACCTTCGACTAACAAAAACTAACCAAACAGAACCTACAAAAAACAAAACAAACAGAAAGCACACAAAAATATATCTGGCCACTATAACTGGACTGAGCCGAATATAAAGCAGAACCAGCAGGCGGATGAGATTAGTGATAATCAGAAGCTGGGCAGAGTTAAGCAGGTGAAAGGCATGAATAATTCAACCTATTCTCATTATGAGTGCGTATGAAATCGTACGAAAAATTATGCACCGTAATTTCGTACGTTTTGGACGTTTTTTTCGTCGTATGCGCATGCGTATCTAAAGCACCATTTATGAATATAGAATATAAATTTCAATTAGCCCTAACCCTGACCCTAGCCCTAACCCTAAGATAGAAAACAGCAAGCAACGTAGTTAGAGACATGAATAAGTGATGATTGCACTGTTTTTCCCATTTTAACGTCCGTCCGCAGATCTGCTTTTTTTTTTGTCTGCCAGCGCATGCGCACTGATGTGGTTTTTTGAGGAAAAACGTCCAAAACGTACGAAATAGTGTGCATAACTTTTCGTACGATTTCATACGCACTGATAATGAGAATATGTTGAATAATTAGGGTGAGCTATCAGGGCAGATCATGACAATTACGCCTATTAAAAGCGTGCAAGAGCATGCACTAGACTAGCCCATTTCACCTCATTTGAGGAGCAGTGATATAAAATGCATTTCTCCAAATAGCATGCCAAACTTTACCTGTAGAGTAGAAACTTCACAACCGAGGTATTAATGGAAAGCCTGACCTGTGTTTTCAGTGTACGCCATAGCGTGAAAGAGTCTCCCAAAAAAAATTCTGGTCTTGTTTTTTTCGTCTGAGGCCTTTCTTTTCTTCTCACACACTTCGTAGACACTTTTTCTCTTACGACCCTCGGCTATTTTCAAAGAACTGCAGTGAGAAAGTTGAGCTTCAATGACTTGCTGAAAGAAAAGACATATACACCTGAAAGTGTGCATGATTTAACATTAAACACCAAACAGCTGAAATTGTGGATCATGGATTCAGTGTTGAAATATGAAAACGTTTAGAGTTGCATGTCTAATAAACATTGTTTTTGAAAATGTGACTTTTAAAAATGTTACCAATATATGTCAGATAAAAAATAATGTTGTTCCAACATCCAAACATTGCAGATTAATTAACTACATTCATGCCAGCATCCACAATGGGCTTGATCATTGTAAAAGTTGTTGAATACAAAACAGAGTTCTAATAATTCTGTGTTAAAAGGGAGAACTTTGGTTATAATGAAATTTCTCCCTGATAAGATTTGTAAAATTTAGCCCAAAATCATTATTGATCCAATGTTGGCAAATTCATGTTGCGAAACATGAAGTTGCTATTTCAACGTTGATTAGATTTGTAAAATCTATACAAAATTCCACCTTTATCCAATGCAACCAACTGATGTTGATTCAACAGTGACATGACGTCAAAATGCCAACTGGGTTACTTTTTTTTAACTTCCTGGTTGACTCCTGGTTTTCTGCACTTAAAAGCACTTTCCTACTAGCAGTGTTCTTGTTTTTCATTTATATTTTTGAGTTTTCATCATTCTACTAGATTCTATTGCAGTCTTTTTTTCCAGTATTTTTGTGCTGCTATAAATTATTGTGCTTCTGTTTTCTGTAGTCCGCATCATTTACATGATTGCAGCATGCTTGCAATGCATTCAACAGTTTGTGCTTATCTGGCACTGTGGACTTTATCTCTTTCCATTCAATACAGTGTTTTCTTGATCAATTCTATGCTGAAATAATTCTTAAACATTTTACTTCTTAACCCAAGGTATTAAAGCCACAGAGGGCAGTTTGTCTTCAAGTTTCTAAAATTTTATTAGATTTATTAACTTGATAGAGGGATTGGCCTATTGTTAACTCCAAAAAAGGCTCTGTTACATCCAAACATTTCAAAGAAGTATAAGTTAGCTTTTAGCTGGTATCCCGGCAAATCCCAAAGGACTTTGGTTAGGAATGAGGTTTGGGCTCTGAACAAACCAAGCCATTTCTCTTCCGAGGAGCTGGAAAACATAAAGTCCTTGTAAAACAACACATTAATTAAAAAGAAAAGAAAAAACTTTTTTTTTTTCAAAAAGAAAAAAGGCAAATTTTTTAGAACAGCTCACTGCCAGTAAAATACAACATGATAATTTAGTTCAGATGTAATTTTTTAAAAACTCCATAAAACAGGAGTTCAAGCTAGAATTGCAAACTCTTCGAAGCTCCCAACCCCCCGTGGCCTTTGACTAATCCTATAAAAGTAAGGCTATCCAAACACTCTCCCACATACAGCCACAGCACACACACTAATCTGTCTGTCCTAACCCAATAAGACCACTGACTTGACCAGCAGTAGGAACTCTAGGGGGGTCTGAGCTCCCAAACATCTCTGTCAAAGTCATCACCTTCAGCCCCATATACACAATTCATACATGAAAGACTCTTTTAAAATGAACAAGGCACAGACTGCTTCATATTAGTGTTTAATTAAGTTAACGGAACTCTCTCAGTCCCGCTCATTCTGCAGCCCAATAACTCAATTGAAGGCCTCTTTCCTTTCATGGTTTTAAAATGGTGTTCCTGCAGCCAGGGATCACAGGCTGTAAAAAGCAGGTTTTGGGCTGCAGCCCTGACAGCTGCCGCTGGCCATCACTGATGCTTTACTCGCATGATTAAGTTAGTGAAACTATTAGGTATATCTTCTCTCCCCACATATTCCCCGACTTTGTCATCTATGCCCCCACTTTTTGTTTTCCTTTCAAACCACCTGCTGTATCTTATTGGAGACCTTGCCTCTCTGACTGCATCATACCCTCGCCTGCTGTGGTTCAGGTTTTACCCCTCGTCCAAGACTTCATCCGCACCATTGCCAAAACAAGCAGGTCAAGCTATTTATTCTCAACAGTGTTTTAAAGCTTTTAATATAATGGGTGCTTTACCTCCAGATTTTGTATTACCTATTTATACTTTTACAGGATCATAAAATATCCAACCTATCTCTAAACAAAGAAAGAGGGTTATATATGAATGAATGGCAGCTTTTGAGTATTGATTCATGTTCAACTTTTTTTAACAGTTGTATCTGAATGTCAGGACTACTTTTGTTCTTGATATAAAGTAAAGTATAATAAAAATGCAATCAGTAAAATTTGGGCGACATACACCATATTTATCAACATCCCTGGTAAAGATCTTTTAGAACCTTAAAATTGAATTAATATTTTCCTCGAGAAACATAATCTAACAATGAAAAACTGTATCTATGTTAACTGTCATGATTTATCAGGCTTTCTAGCCCAAGATGCAGAACTCACAGAACAGACAGGCAGGATTAAAGTCCAATATTTATTGGTGAACACAGGTATCCCTCCTGGGAGGCAGAGAAGACAGAAACAGGTTAGACTCTGGTACAGATTACAGGCTCAAACTCACAGGTTTGCAGGTTCAGACAGGCAGAGTTCTACAGGCAGGGTGGCTCTGGTTTGCTTCCATGGCAAGGACAGGACAATGACAACGGCAAGGCATGGCATGGCATGGCATGGCATGGCATGGCATGGCATGGCAACGATCCGGCCCAGAGAGAAGCTATCACTCAGCTTATATAGGGAGAGGTTAATCAGCAGAGCTGATGGGAATCAGCTGAGCGCAGAGAACCAGCTCCCAGGAGAGGATCCACGGCGCCCTCTGGTGGGCAAACCTCTGGATCCCAACAGAAACAGAAGCCCACAGGAAGGGATCCACACAGCCCTCTGGAGGGCAAGCTCTTGGATCCCAACATTAACCTTGCTTGTGTAGATACTACTATGTTTATCAAATTGGCAAGTCCTAATCCTGTGATATTTTGTACAAACTCACTTCCAACAGGACATCTTCTTCCATGACTTTTCAGCCGGTTTGGGGCAGAATAGGAGTTTGATTCTTTGAACGAAGATCAGAGTTTATCACACCAGCAGGGACCATAGGGTGGATTACAACAAAACAAACAACAGGCAGTTGGACTTTTACTCGTGTTTTGTGAAGAATTTGGGCCTCCAATCCAGTAGAATTTGTTGATTCTGCTTGCTCACACTAGAACCATCTGTAGGTGGAGGGCTGATGTTTTATGCAGCATAAAGGTTCATCCTCCTAAGCACATTCTACTGTAAGTCAGATTCAAATTAAAGGCCCACCTGTTATTCTCCTGGGTGGTTTAAGTCTTTTGTTATGGATTATGTGTTAGGCCATTTTAATCTTGATGAGTGTACTTATGCAGTTTCTTTAAAATTAGTTCTGTGAACTATTTGTAGTTGATTGGAAGATGAAACCACAACCCTTCCACTCTCTTTCAAATTATCTGTTGTCTCTTCCAAAAATATGAAAATTTTGGTTGTCGGAGGTGTGTCGTTTGTTCTTGAGATGCAAGTGCACTGCTTTATCTGCTAAATCATGCATTTGTGTAGGTGTTTCAAAATGTGAATAGTCCCACACATTCTTATCTTCATACCTTGGACTTGTGATGACATATGGCATTGAATGTGAAGAAATAGCAGTATTTCCTCACAACCCTGTCCTCTCTGACCACTTTTTAATAATTTTCAGGATTACCATAACAAAGTTCTGTTCCCCAAAATAATGTTTCACTTTAGCAGATTGTCATCAGTCTAGTCAGAAATTTTAAAGAATCTGTTGTTCCTCTGTGACATTGAGCAGTGCTGCAGAGAGCAAAAGTTTAGTTTATTTCCTTTCAAAAGTTGTTGACTTTGTTAATGGTGTTCCTAGTTCTCTGTGTACTGCCTTAGATAACATAGACCCTTTGAATAAATAATGTTTAAAAAATAGGAAGCTGGCTCCCTGGTTTAATGCAGAGCTGCGCACTCTGAAGCAAACTGCTAAGAAACTGGAGAGAAAATAGAACTCTATAAGCATACGGGAATCCTACCTAGTCTGGAAAAATAGTCTAGACCTGTATAAGCTGACCCTTCTTTAAGCAAAGCAGCATATTTCTCCCGAGAGTGAAGCCAAAGCCGGTGTCAAGGATGTGCTCGGAGTCAGGGCCAGGAGATAAAAGGTCCAAAGAGAACCGAAGTGAAATCCAGAACGCAGTCAGGAATCAGTTCCAGGTTTGTTACACAGGGCAGAAATCCAGCAGAAGTCCAAAGACTTGTCAGGTAAACAGATCAGAACAGGGACAGGCAGGCAGAAAATCTGAAACACTCAGGTACACTACAGAACTCTCACTCGTAAGGAAAATGAGACCAGACATCAGCGCCAAAGTCATGACACTATCCATGTTACAGGGATATGTACCTCAGGCTTTTAAGGTTGCTGTAATTAAACCTTTACTTAAGAAATAATCTCTTGACCCAGATGATTGGTCAATTAAAGACCTACACTGTGTGCAGAATTATTAGGCAGATGAGTATTTCGACCACATCATCCTTTTCATACATGTTGTCCTACTCCAAGCTGTATAAGCTTGAATGCCAACTACCAATTAAGTAAAACAGGTGGCGTGCATATCTGTAATGAGAAGGGGTGTGGCCTAATGACATTAACACCCTATATAAAGTATGCGTAATTATTAGGCAACTTCCTTTCCTTTGGCAAAATGGGTCAGAAAAGAGATTTGACATACTCTGAAAAGTCAAAAATTGTCAGATGTCTTTCAGAGGGGTGCAGCAGTTTGGAAATTGAAAAAGAAGAAGAAAAAAGAAGACGTAAAATAACTCCTCATGAATTAAGAAGGATCAAGCGTGAAGCTGCCAGGAAGCCATTAGCCACCAGTTGTGCCAAATATCAGAGTTGAGACATGTCTGGAGTGCCGAGAAGCACAAGGTGCTCAATTATCAGGGACATGGCCAAGGTAAGGAAAGCTGAAAAAAAGGCACCTTTGAAAAAGACATACAAGATGATACATCAACATTGGGCCAAGAAATATCTGAAGACTGATTTCTCTATGGTTTTTTGGTCTGATGAAATGAGAGTGAGTCTTGATGGGCCAGATGGATGGATGGGCACGAGGCTGGATCAATAAAGGGCAGCAAGTTCCTTATTGACTCAGACGCCAGCAAGGTGGAGGTGGGGATCTGGTATGGGCTGGTATCATCAAAGATGAGCTTGTGGGACTTTTTCGGGTTGATGATAGAGTCAAGATCAACTCCCAGACCTACTGCCAGTTTCTGGAAGACACCTGCTTCAAACAGTGGTACAAGAAGAAGTCCCCATCATTCAAGAAAAACATTATATTCATGCAGGTCAATGCTCCATCACACACATCAAAATACACCACAGCGGGGCTGGCCAGAAAAAGTCCAAAAGGAGAAAAAATAATGACATGACCCCCTTGTTCACCTGATCTGAACCCCATCGAGAACCTATGGTCCTTCATGAAATGTGAGATCTACAGGGAGGGAAAACAGTCCACCTCTCTGAACAGTGTCTGGGAGGCTGTGGTGGCTGCTGCACGCAATGTGGATCGCAAACAGATCAAGACACTGACAGAATCTATGAATGGAAGGCTTTTGAGCGTCATGATGAAGAAAGGTGGCTATATTGGTCACTGCTTTGTTTTTGAATGTCGCCAATGTTTATTTCTGAATTTTGAGTTGTTATATTGGTTTATCTGGTGAAGATGGTTATATATCTGTTTTTTATTACATTGCCTAATAATTCTGTGCAGTAATATTTACCTACACACACAGACATCCTCATAAAATGACCAAATCTAAAAAAAACCACATCAACTTTCAAAAATATTAAGCTTTGATATTAAGGAGTCTTTTGGGTTGATTGAGAACACAATTGTGGCCCAATAATAAAAATAATCCTCAAAAATACAACTTACCTATTAATTCTGCACACCGTGTATATCCAACCTTCCTAATCTAAAATCCAAACAACCATAATTAACTTTTTGAACAAATTAAATCTAACTTTAGAGCTCACAGTAGTATTAAAACAGCTCTGGAGAAACTCAGTAATGATATTCTCATGGCCTAAGATCATGGATTTGCATCTGTTCTTATCCTGTTAGATCTCAGTGCTGCATTTGATACAGTTGATCATAATAAATGGAAGAAATTTAGGACTACCAGAACTCTTCCTAGACCTGGCTGTCCAGCCAAACTGAGCAATTGTGGGATAAGAGCCTTAGTGAACACAAAGATCACTGTGAAGTTCCACAAAGTCAAATATCACTGCAGCCTTCCAACAGTCGGGGCTTTATGGAAGAGTGGCAGAATGAAAGCCTCGCCTCAGTGTAAGACATATGAAAGCCTGCATAGAGTAGGCCAAAAAACACAAGAAGGACTCCCAGACTATGAGAAACAAGATTCTGTGGTCTGATGAGACCAAGATTGAACTTTTTGGTGTTATATATAGGCGGTATGTGTGGAGGAAACCAGGCACTGCTCATAACCTGCCCAATACAATCCCAACAGTGAAACATGGTGGTGGCAGCATCATCCTATGGAGAGATTTTCAGCTGCAGCCAAGTACAGAGATATTCTGGAATAAAACCTCTTGCAGAGTGCTCAGGACCTCAGACTGGGCCGAAGGTTCACCTTCGAACCAGATAATGACCCTAAGCACAAAGCTAAAATAACAAAAGAGTGGCTTGGGAACAACTCTGTGACCATTCATGACTGGCCCAGCCAGAGCCCTGACCTAAACCAAATTGAGAAAAACTTTATGAAAAACTTGTTGCATCATTCCCACGAAGACTCATGGTAGTACTAGCTCAAAAGGTTGCTTCTACTCAATACTGACCATGTGTATGTGGGTCTATAATTTCTATGCCTATTCATTAATTAATTGTTTATCTCCCTCCTTTGTTTCACCTTCCTTTGGTAACTCTCTAGCCTGTTAATTAAGTTTTAGTTTTTCTATTTATCATCTTTTTTGTTTATACATACACTCTTAGCTACCACTCATCAGTTCTGACTCTTATCATCCTTTAAAATGTCAAATCTCTGAGCTCCACTTTTATCTAAATGCTGATAATATAATAACTTGAATCTCCAGAAAGTGAGGCACTGGAGCTGTTCAGATGACAGGGAGGGACAGGAAAACAGATGGAATCTCCTTGAATCTCCTCTTTCAACAATTGTTTTATCAGCCACAGTCGAAGCCACAGTCTTTTCAGCTGCTGTGGAAATAAGTTACCCAGCATGTGTGAGAGATCTCTGGATAAGAAAGCTTGTATTTATTTAATCTTATTTTCTCTTCTACCTCTTTGTTTTTATTTTATTTTATAAGGCTTTATCCATCAACATGTTTCTATCTTGCCTCCTTCCTGCCGAGATCATATCCACCTACCACAGAGGTTTTAGGTAACATTTTATCTGGCTAAAATGCTGGTGATAAATCTTCCTACGTGCTCACGGAGTCTCCAACAGCTCAGTTACACCGCTTTGGCAGGACTTTTTATTTTATATCCCCGAATTACTGTGTTGAAGAAACCTAAATCCTTCACTCATCTCAGTCCGGTAAAAGTCTAGTGAATGTTCATGTTGATTCAAGCTCTCCGTATTTCATCTTACAACTTCACTTTAAAAAAAAGCTAAACGAGCTGATGATAGGGCTGCCATGTTGAGGCTCATATTCGGAGTCAGATCAGTCAAAGGCACCAAGATGAGGTGGTTTCAGGTCCCGACTACTGGGTTACAGACCAAATCCCCTGGTGAGGAGAGACTGTGGTAGGATCCCCCATGCAGTAGGGGGGTCATACCAAAGATGTCTCATTCCCTGCTAGATCAGCATATTACTCCAATGGATATTAACCCTCCATGTCACAGGAGCGCTGTGTATGTGATCTGTATAGATAAAGTTTGTGTGATACCGCAGTGGCTTTCTCTATTTCTTAATGCACAGATGTGGTTCAGTTTTGGTTGGTTAGAGGTGATGGTTTTGCTCCTCAGTGATGGATGACTTTACTGGTACAGGACATGGTACAGAGGAGAGGGGAAAAAGTGAGGCAGAAGTTAGAGACAGGGATGTCCAGTCCTAATGAGGAGCCGTCGCTCGTGTCACAGGGCACAGCTCTGATTTATGACCTTTTGAGCAACGCTCTGGTTAAGTATTTTCATTCCCAAACCAGCTGACGCTCAACCTAAGGGATGCGCAGACAGGTTGATGTGTTTAATGGTAATTTATGGCTCTGAACATTGTCTTTGTTATTTTTGCCTCCTATCTCCTCTGTAGCTTGATAGTGTCAGACTCTCCTCTACATATTTGTCAGACCAGAAATCCAGATTGGGATGAGATAAGAAGGGACAGAATGCTGACCCCTTTCTCTTGGCTGACATTTGGGATTTTAATTGGAGCCAGTGACCCTTTGCACTTGAACTCTCATTGGCAGGGATTGGTTTCACTTTGACGTAATGGATTAAGGAGATTAAACTGATAAGATATTTGTGTACTGCCTATGAAGCTCTTTTTTCACCTGCCTCATCTGTAAAATGCAGGTGGCTACACGTCTTGGCCTCACTTCAGCCATTCCCTCTATGACATTTTCCATGAGCTGCCAGGGTGGCTCGACAATGACACTCCCAAATTACCACTGGACTTGTTCTACAAATTTATCTCATAACCAAGATCATGAAGAAAATGATTGATGGTAGACAGACTTTATGTAGCCTTTCTGGAGCCTTTGCAGTGGGATTATATGTTTCTTTGAAGACTTTATGTGGGAAGAACTGGGGAAAACAGGGCTTCAACCTTCTGAAATATGAACTAAAAAGTTGGGGTTGAAGTCAAAAGCTTTAATGTGGTGGACTGTCTCCGCAGTGTAGCAGGGATCAGGGACATGGCAGAGATTTAACTGAATTCAAAAGACATTTCAACCATAGAATTAAAACTGATTCAGTAAAAACGAACGGCTGTTCATAATATCAACCGACTTTAAAATATAAAACCAGAACTCCAACATGTAATTGCTTCAGATGGTTAAAATAAGCACAGTGTTTTACTTTTTTTTTCTTAAAGTTCAAGTTTAGTGACATGTCAACTACAATCTAAATAGTTTTCATGAAATTCAATGAACTAACATTACGAAGTGGATGAAAATTGATTTATTATTTTCATAAAATGTTTTTAAAAAAACATGCATACCATGGTAACCATTTAAATCAAATCCAAATTCCCAATACCCTTAAATAAAATCCAGTGAAACCAGAAAAAAAAATGCGATACAAATAGTAAAAGCCTGGTGAAATATTAATATAACATAAGCATCAATCGTAAAAGTATCCCATGGTCAGTATAAAGATGCACTGGTGGGAAAAGCTGTTAATAGGAAAATCTTTAGCTAGTGCTTTCATGGAAGAGTTGTCAAAAGAAAGTTGTTACTGAAAAAAGTAATTCACTGCAAAAATAAAAGAAAGTCAATATACTTTAAATAACTGTATTTTTTCTTTCTTTGTTTGAGCAGATAAGTAGATAGAATAAAAGTCTGTTTACAATAAGAAAAAACATCTGTACTTTCTTATTTATAGTGATTCCATTGCCAGAATGTCCAACTGACCAGCTTAAATTAAGGGCAAATACAATTATTTTAAGCTATTTTTTAATAAATTTTTAGATCCGATTTCTGATTGTAAGCCTTAAAGGTGAAATGCAAAGTGTTATAAGTTAAAGCTAATGCTTGCAGCTAATGTCTCTGGTTGACAAACACAAAAACTGACCTAATTTTGTCTGTATACAGTGCTATGAGTGGGGTGAAACCAACCCTTTTCATGTTCAAAGAGTTGATGGTGCAATATTGATTTCATGCAATTTTACATGAAAAACATCTAGCAGGACATACGAGGTGACTCTGAGTTAATCGGAATCAAACTGACTTATCTTTAATAAAAATGTCCTACATTTAGTAGCTCTACAGCTGCACTCTGATTTATAGTTACTATAAACCCATCTCTATGGGGTGACATCAGCGGGACAACACTTTTGGAGCTATGCAGCATTCTATAATGGAGATGGATGGAAATTATGGTTGTTGATAGTTGCTCTAGAATATCTAGTCTCAAATTGGTTTGTGTGGTATAACTATCAACCAGTTTAAGCTCAGGTAGTGAAGCTCAGTAATATGGAGGTTTCACACCCCACAGGTCAGAACCATCCACATCAGACCTTTAGCCTACAGAGTAAGACTCAGAGGGTGACGGCTAATATGTCCAGGTAAAAAAAACACATCAGAATTTGGTTCTTTTCTGAAAATGTTTTAAACTTCTCTTACCTCAACAACG
>NW_015151175.1:79181-80262 GCF_000732505.1 Cyprinodon variegatus
TTACCTTCAAAGGTTCATAGTGTCCTTATATGCCTATACCAAAAAGACCAAAGAACGCTTGATTATGATAAAGCAAGGTTATATACTTCAAGTGTCTTTCTCGATAGTGTTTTGATGGTCCCTTTTAAGCCTAAATAGAACCCCAGGACCGGTTAAGATGAGTTGACATAAAAAGATGTGGCGCCATGTGCAGGCACTACAGCTGAACTACCACAAAAATGTCTTACTGAAAACCAACAGCTCAGAGAAAAGGCATTTTAAGTGTCTGTGTGTCTATTGGATGAAAAAGTAGTACACTCAAAATTTCCCACAAGGCACCTTAAAAAGTAGTGTTAATCCATGGTCACTAGATGAGCAGCTGTATCCCAGAAGGCTTTGCAAGAGACCTCCCCACAAAGCATCATGGGATTACTTTTGGGGGTTAGAGAGAACAAAGATGGGGCGGGCACTATGTGGGGAGTCAGTGAAATGAGTTCACTATAAAGTCTATTGTATAGTCCCTACTTTATATAAAGATTGAGGGGATAATGGTTGGGGCGGACGATCAGCCACTGTCATGGTTTTTAGTAGTGAAGGACTACATGGGCAGGGACATGTTTGATGGACATTGACGTTGATAAAAAGGTGAATTTACAGACAGAGGGTGACAGCAACAATTGACTTTAAAGCAAACAGGGGGGAAAAAAAACTAATACAACTGAGATTTGACCAAACTAAACAGAAAAAGGCGGGTAGAGTTAACAAAAACAGAGGAGTGTGGGTTACATGTTCTGTTAAAGTCGAAGGAAAATGGCTGTTCAAACTGTTGCATTTCCTAATTTTCCCGAGTGGTCCAAGACTTTACATGAGTGAATAAAGTGAATGTGATTGGTTGTTTATCAAGAGGATGGGATTGTTGTGGCAGAAGTTTCACAAGCAAGTTTGATTGTGACCGGTTGCTTTAAAGCATCTTGCTCACCTGTGCTAGTAGGTTCCCAATGGAAAATTCCATTGGGACCAAGTCGCACTAAATTTGTGACTTAGCAACAAAACTGTCAAGGAATGCCATGGACAGCGGAAACATGCAAGAGGAGGAGAGTTT